>NC_039279.1:3282770-3427770 GCF_003368295.1 Carassius auratus | reverse complement strand
TAATACATGAATAGTTCAGATGCAAAAGCCTCTAAGTGCCATCTGAAATTTTCTTCTAGAATGATCATTTTTATCAAGCTGGTATATTTCAGTTCAGTAATTTCACTTAAATGGCAATGCAAATTACCCATTAGTTGTCATTTAAGTTAAAATACTTAACTATACAGGCTTTATAAAAATGATCATTCTAGAATAATTTCAGATGGCACTTAGAGCCTTTTGCATCTGAACTCTTCACATACAGATTATTTATAAACAAGCACGTTTAATGTAATTTAATTTTTTTTTTTTTCCTGTTTTTCTTTAACTGGTTTATTTAATGTAGCCTTATCAAGTTATTTATGCATACATTTTGCATGTATCTGTTTATTTATTTGAAAATGCAATTTGTGGAAAATTATAGTTCAGAAAATTATTTCATTGTAGCATACATTAGGCCTATCCTCCTTATTTCTACCTTCACTAGTTCACGCTTACAGCTGAGGTATGCGTATTTGGCGTGCTGTCCGGGGAAGGGCTCCGAGCTCAGGAATGGCCCGAACCTAGAGTACCCCCCCTTCCCAGTCTAATTTTAAAGTGAACTCAAAGTGAGGAGATGGGGTGGAGGAGGGATGCTGATAAACAGTCAATGGATAGAGGTAAATCAGCGATATTTATACTATGGGATTGATTACTTGATTATGGTCCACCTGTGTCGATTAGGCTAAGTATCTGATGCGCTCCTCCCGAATCTTGTTAATAAAAACATCATAACAGCAGCTCTTTTCAACCAAAGAGACAAAAACGTGTCAACATCACTCTAATTGGTCGAGGCAGCACATCTTCATAACCCAACCAGTAAACGGCACTCTGATTGACCGAGGCAACACGCATTTCGCGCGAGTGTTCAACCATTGCAAAATAACGGCACAGCTTTTCAGCCTGCATTCGCTGTGGTCCCATGCTTTGGATGTCATGGAAGATTATCTAGTCCCATTTCAGAGGGTGGCATACTGTTCCAGATCATTTTGCAAAAACTCCATTTGATTGTCTCAGTGGCAGGTGATAACTGGAGATGCGTACGAAGGTGTAATGCATTTCCTGTTGAAACTGGAAGTTGAGCCAAACAAAGCTACAGGAAAATTAACTGGCACAGAAAAATGTCATCCAACCTCTGGAAACATGAAACCACAGTTATAGAAGTTATAAAAACGACGTCCAAAATAAGTCTAAATTTGATGTTGAAAAGACGTCCACGAACGACCACATTTGGACTATAGATAGCCCTTACGCGGAGGTCCCATGGACGTCAACATTAGATGTGCGGAAGATGTCGGAAAAAAGACATCACCTGAAGTTACAAAACAACCCCTTCAATGGACCGAATTTGGACGTCCAAAAATTAAATGAAAAAAACGTCACTCCGACATTACATTGCGCAGTGGGTACATTCCTACTTTGTCCTTACCAATATAACAACACTCTTTTTGGTGTTAAACTTTAAATCATAATGCTCACCATAGTCAGAGCAGACTCTAAGCAACTATTGCAGCCCAGCAGAGTAAGGTGGTATTACATTTACATTTACATTTACATTTATTCATTTAGCTGACGCTTTTATCCAAAGCGACTTACAATTGCTATATATGTCAGAGGTCGCACGCCTCTGGAGCAACTAGGGGTTAAGTGTCTTGCTCAGGGACACATTGGTGCCTCACAGTGGATTCGAACCCGGGTCTCTCACACCAAGGGCATGCGTCTTATCCACTGCGCCAACCCCACCCCCACATGTATTACAACTACATGTGTGTCATCTAGGTCACTACATATGCATTTACATTTAATCATTTAGCAGACGCTTTTATCCAATGCGACTTACAAATGAGAACAATAGAAACAATCAGAACAACAAGAGAACAACAAGAATATACAAGTGCCATGACAAGTCTCAGTTAGTCTAGCACAGAACACAAAGCCTTTTTTTTTAAGAATATGATAGACAAGAAAAGAAAAGGTAAGTGCTAGTATTAGTTCGTTAAGTGCTGGCAAAAAAGAGGAGTCTTTAGATGTTTTTTGAAAAAGAGTAAAGACTCAGCTGTACGAATTGAGATTGGGAGGTCATTCCACCAGCTGGGCACAATCCAGAAAAAGGTCAGAGGGAGTGATTTTGAACCTCTTTGGGATGGCACCATAAGGCGTCGTTCACTTGCAGAATGCAAACTTCTGGAGAGCACATACGATTGAACTAGTAAGTTTAGGTATGTTGGTGCCGTGCCAGTGGTCGTCTTGTAGGCAAGCATCAGTACCTTGAATTTGATGCGGCTAACGGCTACTGGTAGCCAGTGTAACCGGATAAGGAGAGGAGTAACGTTAGCTTTTTTTTTTTGGATCACTGAAGACAACCCTTGCTGCTGCATTCTGATCAGTTGCAGAGGCTTGATAGTACATGCAGGAAGGCCCGCTAGGAGAGCATTACAATAGTCCAGTCTGAAGAGAACAAGAGCTTGGACAAGTTGTGTGGCTTGCCCTGACAGGAAGGATCTAATCTTATAAATATTCATTGTAATTACATTTTCTACCATTTTTGGGTTCTAAGAGTTGAACAGACTTTTATTTGCGGATACGCCTTCAAACTCTTATGTATCATGAATCAATCATCAAATGACTTCTTCAGAAGCAAAGATCCAGCATAAGCAATTGATGCAGCGACATCCTCAGCAGTCTAACACGAGAGTTATGGCATTTACAGCAGAGGTAATCAGATGTAAACTTCCTCTGATGCACTTTTTTGACAACACGTTTACGCTAATAACACATTCATCTAGCTAGCATATCTGAGCAGCATTCACCACATTCCAATCATCTACAGCTGAACAATGCGCTTTTGATTCCTGTAATGTGTTTTGGATTGCCAATGGGACTTTACTGCTTATGACGCTGTTCACTGATGGACCATTTCACTTAGTGATTGAACTAGGTATTACGACGGTATGTGCATAGCCCTGTGGGATGTGATGCGGCACTAATGCTTACACAGTCATTACAGTTTAATGCTTCATAGGTCATTGGCTTGTTTCACTTGACCGGCTCATGATGCACATACGGTCAACTTATCACAAAGGCCAACTACAAACAGCTGAAAACGCACCAATCCATCTATGAATCGATAAGCAAATTGTTTAAACGATGAAGTGTTGCTTGAATATGATGTATTACGTTTGTTGTGGTGCCTGTCAAAGGTTTGATGCATGAAACAAATCACAACACAAAAAAGGGCATTTGTGCAATTTTGTGCTCCCATGGTCTGAAAACAAGGTGTGTTCAAAGGCATTGCTTGTGCCATTGACCAAAAAAAACCTGGTCTAAAGTCAGGCGCAATATTTTTTTATTTCTTATTTATTAGTAATATATACAATTTGCTTATTACACAAACAGGGATGCGCAGCAGCACAAAACTTTTTAAAAATGAAAAATTCAATTCCACCATGTAAATAGCAAACCCGCCATGGTGCAAGCTCAGCTGGCTTTTAAAGGGAATGGGAGATGAGAGTCTGTTTGTTTTATGGCACGTTACACCCAAAACACACCAATTATTTATTAAGAGAATAAGGACAACCCTTTTAGACCATGAGCCGGGCATGCCTACCATTTATCCCATAAACTCGCAAAAGTGGATTCTGACATGCCCTAAGCCTGTTGCACAATGTGCGTTAGACCATGCTCTTAAAATATGGCCCATATTATGTTTGCACTGTAATAAATGTTAGCTAAAGGTAATGCACCATCATCCGACAACCTAATGGTAACTTTAATAACTAAAATATTCTAAAATTAGAGATTACAGATTGAATTAACATCATAGGTCTTAAAGTTTACAATGTCTATACAATTGTAGACAACACCGTTTAATACAAAATAAAAGTAGCCTAAAAGAAATAAAAAAAGTTACCCCCCCCCCCCAAAAAAAAAAGAAAAAAAAAAAACATACATAAACATACACAAAATACATTTGACAATTAAAGAAAAAAAACTATACTTTAAAATTAACCTTGAAATTATTTCGTTTTAATCATAATTAAGTTTGTCTAACAAATCTTTTAAAAATCTTTAGTTGTTGGGGATGCTACATCAAAAACATCTTTTAAAATCTCTCCATTAAAATGCACACCACAACACCCTCTGAGCGATCAGCAAAGGATGCACAGCAATCAGCCACTAACGGTGAGTTAAATTGACTGAGAGAAGTCATGATGACAGACGAATAAGCACAAAACAATAAAACATTCTCTCTAGATGAAAAGAAACTGCTCTTGACATTTCATCAGGATGCCATGATTATATACGGAGTGAATCGGCTGGTGGAGGCAGATGTAGGCGCATGTAAATAAGGAAAATGAGACCCCAGTGATGGCTGGAATGGTTCTGTGTGTTTGCGCGCGTGTGTGTATGTGTGCGCGAGTTCCACCTGTCTCTATTCCCAGCAGTCAGTCTCTGCTTGACTGCACTTAGGTCTGTGGAAATGCTGTGGGTTCATGCGGTTATAGAAAGCTATACATGTCTTGTTAGCACTTGTCTGTACATGTCAGTGGGAATGCAACTGAACTAGCCTGTGTGTGTAACAGTGGAAAAATGATTAATGTTAGCTAGCGTTAGGAAATCCGGATCTAACGATACCACTTTTTTTGTGTAAAAAAAAAAAAAAAACAATACCTGAAAATGTAAAAAAAGAAAAATTGAGCATGAGGACAAAAGAAAGACTATGATAATTTGGCAATAAGACTTACTGTCTCCACATTCATGTGTGAGATAATTGCTAAAATAAAATCTGCCAGCGACACAAGTTATTAATTTTATTTTTTTCTTCTTTCTCATGGCGAACTCTTGTTCTTGCTTTCTCTGTGCCATCCGGCTTGGCAGTTGAGTGTCCTATACTCTTTATTTCTGATGACATATTGCTTTAACATTTGCGTATTTTGATTTTGTTTTGATTAATCACATAGCTTATTCCATAAATTCAATATGCTTTGAACCTAAAATTATTCTTCGTACATATGGTACATCTCTAAAGTTGTTCATACAAAAATACTTTAGTTATGAATACTGCCAATACTTTAATAACGCATGTCTTACTGTCTATGCAAATGCACAGAAATGCGTACTAGAAAACACATTGAACTTATGAATACTTATCTTGATGCTAATATGATTATCCTTCACCCACAAATTGTACACATTTTTAGTTCCTTTGTCACAAGCATAACAACTCAACTTCAGAGAAAGAACACAAAGATATAAAGAGCAGCAATATGTCATCAGAAATAAAAAAATACAACACACTCAACTGCCAAGCAGGACAGCACAAAGCAAGACCAACAGCTCACTATGAGAGAGAATGGTGTGAAAAGGGAAAAACATCCAGTATGCGACAGTCCTGTGTGTGAAAATGCCTTGTTGATGCTAGAGGTCAGATGAGAATGAGCCGACTGATTCAAGCTGATAGAAGAGCAACTTTGACTGAAATAACCACTTGTTTCAATCAAGGTATGCAGCAAAGCATCTGTGAAACCACAACATGCACAACCTTGAGGCGGATGGGCTACAACAGCAGAAGACCCCACCGGGTACCACTCATCTCCACTACAAATAGGAAAAAGAGGCTACGATTTGCACGAGCTCACCAAAATTGGACAGTTGAAGACTGGAAAAATGTTGCCTGGTCTGAGGAGTCTCGATTTCTGTTGAGACATTCAGATGGTAGAGTCAGAATTTGGCGTAAACAGAATGAGAACATGGATCCATCATGCCTTGTTACCACTGTGCAGGCTGGTGGTGGTGGTGTAATGGTGTGGGGGATGTTTTCTTGGCACACTTTAGGCCCCTTGGTGCCAACTGGGCATCGTTTAAATGCCACGGCCTACCTGAGCATTGTTTCTGACCATGTCCATCCCTTAATGACCACCATGTACCCATCCTCCGATGGCTACTTCCAGCAGGATAATGCACCATGTCACAAAGCTCGAATCACTTCAAATTGGTTTCTTGAACATGACAAGAGTTCACTGTACTAAAATGGCCCCCACAGTCACCAGATCTCAACCCAATAGAGCATCTCTGGGATGTGGTGGAACGGGAGCTTCGTGCCCTGGATGTGCATCCCACAAATCTCCATCAACTGCAAGATGCCATCACATCAATATGGGCCAACATTTCTAAAGACTGCTTTTAGCACCAGCATATATATATATATATACATACACACACACACTTCCAAAATGCATAATTTCAAAAGTCAGTTTTAGTGTATTCAAGGTATATTTTTCCCAATTAATGCTTTCCCTTGGAAAGTACAATGTTCAGTACAACTAAGAAATGGACTTATAATAAATAGATAAAGTGAAACCTTTCGATGCATATGACAAAGTATGTAAAAGATGGTACAACTTGACAGCCTTATGCAGCAAAAAAAAAAAATTGTACAAATTTTTGGCTGTTCAATTCCCAGACTTATATTAAGCCAAAACCTTAACTTAATTACACTATAAATCTGTTTAATGTTTGACCAGCCTTTATCAGTGTTTGCAAAATTGGCACTGAGGGCCTCATTTAATCGAAAAACGCATACAGCCTCTTCAGTGGTCTACAGATTTAGTTAATCTCAAATGAATGCATTAAATGTCAGCACATACTGTACAGCGGCCCCAGAAAAACTTTTGAACTCTTAAGCTACTCTTAAAAATGTGTGAATATCACTGCTTTGCAGAGTACCGGTGTACAAAAAATAGCCTATAAAATTAATATTATATCTGGGAGAAAAAGTTGTTTGCTCTTGGTTTCCTATTTTGCATTCTTAATTGTGTTTTTGGTGCTCAAATACTTGTTGGCCACAGAACTTAAGCAAACAACACACTGAGCACTGTTATATAATTACTGTCTGAAACATGACAATTTCATGATCATTCATAATTTCATATCATCCATTGGTTATGAACTGAAAAACGTGAACAATGGTTTTGGAATAATTGTGGAACAACAGTTTGGAAATTGATTTGCTTAAACGGGACAAACTAATCTGTTCAGCAAACCTTTGCCATATTTGGAGAACCTGCACTGTGTTCAACAACACTTTCACATGCCTAAAGCATGAGTGGCTTGAGTGTGGAGAGTGAATTTGTAAGAGTTGACCTCATGAGTGTTTATTGACCTTGTATGTTAGGATGCCGGATAAAAATAAATTAAATAAATAAAAATCTATATTTATTAAGATGGTATAAATAAAATTATCTAAAATAAAAAATAAAAAAAAATACATATTTACTTGATATTTATTTTAATATTTACTTAATATTTGCATATACAATGTTGTATATAGCAGGTTAATAATCAATTTTAAGTAAACAAATAATTTACTATGAAATACATCAATATTAAATCAATATTTAATATTCATTCACCATTTTCCAATATAATTTAATACAAAAAGCATTACGATTCATTCAAAGTGCATAATACACCATACGACGTCTCTTTATTCAATAAATAATTCACCATAAAAATTAAGCCTGAATATTCACAAAAAATTTGGTATATAATTAACTATAACAATTATCAATATTTATTCAAAACTGATAAAAATCCACACTCATTAGTATAATTTACTGTATAAATATAACCATTTATTCAAATTGTATAAATGCTTTAAAAATAATTCTACATTTTCTCATTTATAAATATACTGTAATTTAATTTCATTCAAAATGCGTTAACAATTTACTATAAGAAAGTATGAATAACAAAATGATATTACAAATTAGCCACCGAAGTTAAATTGATTGAGAGCTCTATTACACAATATCTGCTGGCTATGACATTACAAACAACTTCTTCAGCACAGTAAACATACTGAGCAAAAGATATATAGAACGCTCCAAATAAGTCACTCATGAGGTTTCATTTCAGTCTTAAACAGCAGTTGCGCATGTAGACAGCAAAGCATTTTGTTTGGTTATGAAACAATCGTATTTTTTTTTCTCCCTCTCTACTCAGTCACATTTGAAGCAGCATCTGAAACCCAGATGGATCCTGTTATTACCGTCAATGCCAGTGACACAGCGAGATGGTGAGTGACCTTTAACCTTTACACCTGCACAAGACTAATGTCCTTTCATGTAGCGTTCTAACACAGTCAGCCATCTGCAATCTCTCAGAAACCCTGTTTGGTTATCACTATTCGATTACATAAGCAAAAATGTATGAAGCACATGAAGTCATATTGTATGTACTGTAGCACTTGCCCTAAAGCACGAGCTTGACTTTCTTTTGTCATTGTTCGATGGATAATATATACATAAACACATGAAAGAATGAATCTGCAAATGAATGAATAATGCCACCATTTGCTGATACCAATCTAAGATCCCATAAAGTTGATTTCTCCTTACGCCTGTGTGGAGATAAAAGAGAAAAGCAGACCTTTCAAAAGCCATCATGCCTTTCCTAAACGTCCAACGTATTTCACACAAAGGCTTCAGTCACCTTGTAACATAAACAGTCAATGCATGTCTGTCTGTCTGTCTCTCAATCCACTTCTTCCACACTTTATAGTTCTTTGTCCTTTGAAAAGTTGTTCAAAGACAGCAAGCCATAATCCACAATCTGTTATGTTTCTGCAAGAACAGGCTGGCATTTTTGGTGTTTTTGTAGGTGATTTGAGACTCAAGCAGTTGGTGATATTTACTGCCTGTTGTCTGACAGAATTATAAACAATCCAAGTAATTATTGGATTGGATAATGTGGGCGACATGGAAGCATATGTGCATACTCAAATATCAAGCCAAAAAAAACAACAACAATCTATATGTATTTATAGTTCATTTAAACTTAAATAGTACTTAAGTTATCTGTTTCAAAGACTCAGTGTTCTGAAGTGACCGAAAAGATGATCAACTTCACAGCGGAGGCAAATTACTTGGTTTTCCTTGGCTGTTTTAAATACATTTATATAATGACTTGACTGGCAAGTTTGCAGTCAATTTACAAAGATCTAAGACATAATTACTTGTGAAATATGAACTTTGTAGATCTGAACGAAATAAAAAATGCAGAGTAAAAAGTCAGAATTTTTTTCCCCAAGTACCCAATCAATCCAGAGTACAAATTACTAAAAATAAATTAAATGCTGTAATGAAGCACAATTATTTAAGAACATTAAACCCATGTATAGGTCAAATAACAAAACCATCAGTTTCAGTGGTAACATACATTTTCCATTCTCAATTGTTTTGTGAATTTTGGGTAACATGCTCCAATTTAGTGCTGACAAATGAAATAAAATCAAATTAACACTTGTTAGACACAACATTTACTCTAAATTCGACATTATTAGCCTGTCTATATATCACATTGTCGTCAATAATGAATACGAATATACAAAATACTATTAAAGTTGCACTGTTTTTCAGTGTTTTGTTTAAAAATGTGTAACTCATCCATAATACTCTTTTAGTACCTAATAATGGATGAGTTATGGTTAAAATAGTTTTCACAATCAAATAAGTATTCTAAATATAACAAATTCAGGCCTGTTCCTTATTGGCTAATCTGAATCTGTCCTCAGACGGACATATTGTACTTCTAGTGCCCATTCAGTTCATAGATGTCTTCATTCAGTATTTTTTCTTACCTTTCAATAACACACACAGAGCGTGAGATCTTTAAAGTACCTCATATTATATACTTTAATGACAAATTTCCCAGTGATAAGGAACAATAAACCCCTCTATACCCATTTAATCATGCGTTTTTTACGAAAATGAAAGTGTTCAATATTATAATTTTATTTTATAACCACATATCCGTTACTGCAGACAGCTCTCAATCTCACGTTTTCCTTCCCAGTCCTACCTTCAAGGCCTGGTGATTCTTTGCTAATTCATGAAATCGATGCAGGACGAGATAAATAATTCAGCAGCAGGCCACACACTGAGAAATCATGGCAGGTTTGTTTGCATTAAAAGGAGGTGCACAATACTGTTTGTCCAACTCTGTTGGAGTCACACCTTGTGATACACACACACACTGCCTACTATACTATTAAAAAACACATTGAAATCGCAAGACTGCCTTTCAGACCCTGAGTGTCACACCAAGACCCCTGTTGTGCTGAAAATAACTATAAAACAATGGAAAAACAACAAAAGCAGGAGGAGAATCCCTATCTGTCAGTTGTCCAGCAGACACATGAGTTTCTTGGCCGTATCCTAGATTTAAAGAACCTGCAACTGTCTAAGGTAAAAACAAATGCAGACATCTTGGCCAAAATAAATGAAGAGGCATCCTCTGAAGACCTAGAATGACAGCCCACTCCATCCTTACACAAGTAGAATAAAGCTACTCACCTCTGGTTTCAGTCTTCTTGACCTGGTCACAAATCTCAGGTTTAGCTGTAAGAGTTTCTCTAGCCGCTGATCAATGGGATCCCTTCTCCAGCCTGCAAAACATAAAAAGTGAGAACTGTTAAGCTTTAAAACCTACTCTTCACTTGTAAAAGCTAAGGTTTCAAGAAAAGGTTTTCACACTGATGTGACAGAATACCCATTTTGGGTTCCCAAGAACCTTCTTCCTCTTCATTATTTTTCTTAGTGTGAACAATTTTAATAAATGTAAAAAACATTCTGCACAATTGAAAGTTCTACGTATGTTAAAGGTTATTCATGGAACAATATTTAACAATAGATTACATTTACTTTAATGTAAAGAGAAATAATGTGGTTTAAAAAGATACAAATGGAGCAATTAAATGCACATCACGTCTTAAAAAAAAATGATGTGTAATTAAATTTTAAAACATTCAGCAATGCATGTAAAAATGCATGTATCACCCGTTTTTCAATAATTCTTTTTAAAATTATAACCCGATACACTTGATTATTTGTTACAAGTTCAATTTGCATCTTAAAATCATGGCACATGCATCCGACATAACTATTAATTAGGAACCCAGCGAATCCTCTGGCCTATTATCATTATTATTATTATTATTATTATTATTATTATTGTTCTTGCTCACTTTGTAGTTTGGTACTTTTGAGAGGGATAATCCTGCATAAAAGTCATGCATTTTTCAGCTCTGTATAACATTTCACCTATAGTATACATGTTATTTACAGCCATATTTGATGGGCGAAGTTCAGTCTAGAAAGTAAACCAATTGACATTGCACAAATTTCCACCTGGCAATGCAAATTTTCATTAGTTTTATTAACGATAAACAATGTTTGTTGCACAAAGTTTTGAAGTGGCCCCTAACATAACATAATCCAAACATAGAGAGTTTGTCTAAAAAAGGAGACCTATCCAATGACACATTTCAGTGTGAAAAAAAAAATAGCCTTCTGTTCATTGATTTGACTCTCACGCATGATGTAAGCTTGAGTTCCTGGAATATGTTTTGGATGCCGTCGCCCACATGTCTGCTCAGGATAAAACCAACAGTTTTATACAGATTTCGCAGCACTCATGTGTAATTAGAAACCTGGAGAGCTTGACTGTACAACATGCACTAACAAGATATAATAATGATGTTGAATTTATAATAAAAAGAGGAAAAAGTATCAGACTTCATCTGGGTCTTTAAAATGCCCCCTTAAAAGAAAACACAATGGGGGAAAGGCATGAAAAATAGTTGCATCCTGTGGTTGAAAAGCTGTCAGTGTAAAATGATTGTGGTGAAAGGTTTGATCACACCTTCAAATGACTGACAGACACAGTGGCGTAGCCAGGGGAGGGGCCATGGGGGCACTGGCCCCTCCTGAAAACTGATTGGCCCCCCAGTGTGCCCCCACATTTTTACTTGTCTGTCACTCACAAATTCAAATTATAATCTTTCAGTTTAGTAAATAACTCATGATTGAGTCGCGATGCTTCTCAACGAGGACTAAGAATAGCGAGCTGCTGTTTTCCAAAAAAAGCACCTATTTTAAATAGCTTATGTTTTTCGATTAGCGAGCTGTTGAAGTGCAAGAAGTGTTTGGTACTAACGTTAACGTCTTTCGGTGTTAGACAGACCAGGTTCGATGACGATGTTATCTCCTAGAGCAGACCAAGATGCTAATCATTATATTACTATGCTCCTCTGATGCTGAATGTAAAAGGGGTTTACTGCATTACGATTTACTTATTTTTCGGCCGAACGCGCCGATATAGGCAACAACGCAATTTAAAGCAATGGTTTAAAAAAAAAACTATAATAGCAATTCTAATAAAGTCATTATTGAATCATGCAGTCGATTAGCGACTTTTTTCACTCAAGTGAGGTGACGAAACAAATCGTGTAATGTTTATCTAACGCTCCACACTTGAGACTTTTTTTTTAAGTGTATATGGGTGAGACACATGCAGAGGTGGGTAGTAACGAGTTACATTTACTTACATATACTTGAGTAATTTTTCGGGGTAACTAATACTTTTCGGAGTAGGCTATATTTAAAAATGGGTAGTACTTTATACTCTTACTTGAGTAAATGTTTTGGGAAAAATCTGTACTTTTACTTCGTTACTGTGGGCGACGCTCCTCTCGTTACTTTATCTTAATGCAATAAATGTTATAAATGCTTCAGTTTATTCCAAACGCGCCGTCTACTTTTCTCTGGGCAATGAGCGATGCCCATTCGCTAATGATTCATTCTTTTGAGTCAATTCTGTTCAAAGGCTTGATCAAACCAATTGGCAAACGAGTGAATTGGTTCATGAATCAGTTTGAATTATTCGTTCAGTTCCCTGAAGCAACGCGCTGAGCGTCTGAAGCGGTTCACTCAGAGTTGTAACGTTTAACATCAGAAGCGTTGAAAACGTGGCTATGGAACTGCACTGAATTGAAAGCAAATCTGCAAAGGCTATTATTTGCTTGCGATGGAGATCCTTATTAGATGAACACCGTGTGTGCTGTCTACTGTTTAACAGGTAATAACTTGGGCTACATTCGATTACAGTACACGATACAACTATGACAGTAGTTTGTTGTACGTGTGTGGCTTATAACAGAGGGGAGTCAAGTTGAATGCAGCTTCCAAAAGACAAAAAATAGCCGATTAAGACTGTATTAATTTTAATTCAATCACACCGGTGCGAGTACGTTCAGCAAGTCATATCATCAGCTGCTAAAATCAGATCTGTGATCGCTTGCTGGTGATGAGCCAGAGATAGATGCGTTTTTACAGCGTTGCGCATTATAACCAATCACACACGGTTCTTTTGAATGCAATGGCCAATCAGAGGTGTTCGGATGAGTCATCTCTGAAATGCCGGTGCTTCCTTCACTCGCTCACTGACTGAATACCTCTTTCTGGCGAATTCTCTCACCAGAAACAACAAAGTGCAGATGTGTGTACGAATCTATAATTAAGATATTGATTTCACAGTGTTAACAGTTTCAGTGATTTTAATGGGAGTTTCTGAGAGTGATTGAAATCTAGACTGTCAGTGATGATGTCAGTGATTGAAATTCACATTTAATATAAAGTCAGTCGTATTAAAAATATGTTATGGCATGAAACCTATATCTGTTTCTTAAGTAAACAGACAGGGTTTTATAATAAATTGGAGTAAAGGCTGATGAAATATATACATTTACACACGCACACATACATTACATACATTTATCTATATATCTAAATAAAAATAGGCTCCGTATATATGACCCAAAGTAACTAACTACTTGAGTAGATTTTTTATCCGATACTCTTTTACTCTGGCTCAAGTAACTATTAAGACTAGTACTTTTACTTTTACTTGAGTAAATATTTCTAGAATAACTTTTACTTTTACTTGAGTAAAGTTGTTGGGTACTCTACCCATCTCTGGACACATGCAAAAACATCGTTTTTTTTACTGGTCAATTTTGAGATTTGGGCCTGTTTGTCTTCAGTAACATGTCTTCTTTCAGACTTGTGGTGAAAAAAAAAATTCCAAAATACACATATAGGTCTTTATTTTTCTACACCTTTAGTCTATTTGCGTCTGTAGATTCCTAATAAATTCAGTTGCCGTTCTAAATCACCATGGTGCTCCGCGATTGCTGTCTGCATCCTGCAAAGCTCTCTCTCTAGCTCTCTCTCCAGCTCTCTCTCCCTCCCTTCACAGAAGTTATTGACAAAACGTCATTTGATGACACCCAGAAACTTTCTCAAAAAAATCATACATAATTATTTAATGCATGATTAAATAGCAAAATAAATAACTAATACTAAAATAACACTGGACTAATTAAGCTATTCTAAACTGTTTTATAGGATCCACATATTTTACATGTTAAACTAAAGCTACCTTTTTGAACAAGTATTTCTAACAAAGTATGGATATATGATATTTTTAAATCAATATGCTCAAAATTAATTAGCCTTGACATAAGTAGATTTTGTTTATTCATCAATGCAAATTTACTGCAACTGCTGCTATGCAAATTGAATGGGATGTGGATAATAAACAAAAACATTATGAAATTAAATTAAATTTATATTAGTTATATTAATTAATTAATTGTGTATTTATTTCTATGAATTATTAATGTTATTCTGCATTTATATAAATAAGGCTATTATATATATATTATATAAGGCTATTATAAATAAATTATATTATTATTATTTGTGAGTTGTACACTATTCATACATTGGATTATTTTATTTATTACAGTTTTTCTTTCACTTTTGTAAAGTGAAAAGTTAATACAAATTGTATTTGATTTTTTTTTTATTTAGAGCAGTGAATAACTGCTATTAAAATATAATAGGGTATCACTGTTTATTACTGATTTTAAAGGTTACTGAACTCTTGAAATGATTTGGATATACAGTTCAAACAACACAAGATTGGCCCCTCTGTATTAATCGTGGCCCCTCTTGTGCCCCCCAGTTGAAAAAATCCTAGAATCGCCCCTGGACAGACATATATGCACCCCAGACAATCTCCAAAAATATGAGTCACCATTAGTTTAAATAAATAAATAGAAGAAAAACTGATCATATAACATTGAGAATCCCTATCAGATTTGCATTTAAGAACTACAAGCAACTAATTTTTGTAAATAAATAGAAAAAAAAAATCAGAATATTTGCTATTAAAAGTATAAATGCAAGTGTAAATTATGAGGGAAAAAAAACTAAAATAAATTATATTACGCATGCAACACACTAATCTCGAATTATATCCACCTCCGAAATATAAAAAATACAATTACATGAAAAATTGCATTGAAGACCAAAAATAAAAAAATAAAAATACAAAACACAATTACATTTCATACAAAATTACATTTAATAGTTAGATAAAGTTGATTGTCCTGTAGATGCCTACTAACACCTCTCTTTAGCTCTGCACTGGAGCTGCAGTCAGGTAAAAAATCCCGTTGGAAAGCTGGCAGTGGATATTAGTCAGTGCTGACAGATGGGAAACGCGTGATTTATGTTAGCGACTGGGAGAAGGCAGGAAAGCAGCTACGATGTGACTGAGATTTCAAAGAGCGGGCATTAATCTGCTTCCCGCTGCTGTGTGGACCATGGAACAAGTTCAAGGTGGAAGGAAAAAGAAGGTAGCAGGAAGTTGCAGAATGACAGGCAAGATGAGGAGGAAAGAAGGATGGATTGAGACATTCGCAGATGGGACCCAACTAACCTCATGTTTCACAATTATGAACTTTTGAAGGCTTTAAAGAAGCACTTCAACCAGAATTACAAAAACGACTCCACAGTGTGAAAGTGAAAATAATTTTGAGCAAATCCACTAACAGTAGGTCAGTAGCCCATCAATGGTCATGGGTCCGAATCCCTTGAAAAACAAAAACGGATTGCGACAAAACATGTCTGCCAAATGCATACATGTTAATATGAAATTCTTAAATCAAAAAGAAATTAAATTTTGGGTGAAAATAAGAAAACTAAAAATACAGAGGGCCTTTATGGTTAATATAATCAATACATAAGTTACAGATTGTTGGAAATGATGGACTTTGTAAATCTTACATAATCACTTTTTGCTTTTTGTTTTATATGAACCACAGATTGATAATATACAAATTGTTAATTTGTTGTTTTTCTGTTTTGTATTGTAGTTTTGCTTCAAGTTATTGACTGTTTTGGATTCTGTGAAAGCCACAGTAACATTAATATTCAATCATTTATTATAATTAAATTGATAAATAATTAGTTTGGCTTCAGCTTTTGCAAAGAGTTCAGACAAAGCCAACACTTGTGAAGACTTTAGATGATGCCAGCATTGGATTGGCATACAAAGCTGTCAATTTATTTATTTATTGTTATATTAAAATATTATTCTTACATTATAATCATTACAAGTTGTAAAGCTGCTCTGAAACAATATGTTCTGTGAAAAGCGCTATACAAATAAACTTGAATTTAATAAAATTTAGTTACATTAACATTTGGCAGATGTTTTTATCCAAATTCCATATACTCCATTTTATAAATTCCCTGGGAATCAAACCAATGGCCTTGGACTTACTATCACCACGCTCCATTTGAGCAACATAATTTTTTGCAAGTTGGTTTACTTATTTATTTTTTGTGTAAATAAGGTAAACGTCATGAGACTTCAGAGAAAACTCTTAACGAGCAGCAATTTCCTTTAATTGACTGGTTCGCTTAATCGCCACAGCTTCCCTCATGATGAAAGCCAGGTGAGCCCTTTGATGTGCTTTTTCCCCATTTCATGGCCTGATGAGCTCGTTGGAGTCACAGATGTCACTGAGATGCGCAAAGGAGTCACATTAATCTTTTCCCCCTCCTTTTCCATCTTCTCATTTCCAAATATTAGCCCTGCTCGTCAGATTCTTTAAGAGAGATTTAGATTGATAAGTAATCGCTCTCATTAGATTACCCTCTAACAAGCTATAAGCCTTTTCATTTAAGTAAAGTAATTGTTTGAGATACTGTATATTGGATAGCCAATCAAAATGTAAAGTCAGCTAATGATTATCAGCAATGCAGAGGTGATGGTTCGATATCTAGGAAATACACATGTACAAAATGTACTTTAACTCACAAAAAGTCACACTGGATAAAAGCATTAGCCAAATAAATAAAGGCAAATTACATTGCAAAGTTAATAAAAAAAAAAAAAAAAAAAAAAATAATTAAAATATAGATCTAAACGGTTGCATTATTTCTTGCATGTGCTTGGATTTATAACCTATGAAGGCATTTTAAACTAGTAAAGGAGTAACAGAGCAATGTAAAATTTTGAATTTCTTTCTGCCCAGGTGCCTAACATAATAGACATGGTAAAATTAACTTAATATAACTTATTAAATATGATTTATGCTCTCTTTCTATCTGACATCGTATTGTTTAGGATTTTTTTTTCTGTATTTAGTAGTTTATTATTGCTCTCCGATGATGCATCAGAATGCAGATGATCATATTCAAACATGGCTCATCCAGTCAGAAATTATAGGATCTAATCATTTTACAAACATGCACTTATAACGATGTTTGAGCTGCACAATCTCCATTAAAACTGAAGCACACGGCCCTCATCTCTCACAAATCAAGAAGGTTCCAGAGGGAGTGTTACCTTGTCGCTTCCCGTTAAGTCACTTCTCCTCTCTCTGCCAAAATGTCTGGAAACACCTAAGTGAGACGTTAAAGTTTGCGATTTGTTATGCAGCCAAACCTTGAGGGCAGTATTGACGTGTCGTTCCTTGACACTGATGGATGTAGGTGTCGCCAGGACTGACAAGCAGGTCAAAATTACTTTACATTAGCTTGCTTCCCTCCAGTCTCTCAAGGCTAATGCTGCCCATCATAGCAATGTGGTGGGCAACCGGGGAAAGAGAGTGAGGAGGAGTGTCAACGCCTGTATCAAACCAATTACGGCACAATGGCAGAGCAGAACTGCTGGATTATGGTAATAATGGGCACACAGAAATGCAGGCCTTTGTATTTGTGAAAGTGTGATGACCATAAAGAACCACAGCCTGTGCTCTGGATTAGCGGGATAATTCATGCACCTTCTGCCAAGCACATGATGCTCATGCAGGAAGTGCCAATCAAGACCATCGGAGCACAAGAAATCACAGATGCAAGTATACAGTGTAACTATATTTTTAAAGGAATTTGCTGAAAACACTCACTTTTAGGTCATCCAATATGTAGATGAGTTTGTTTCTTCATTGAGTGAAGAAGTGACTCACAGAGTCAAGCATTTTTAAAGAGAAAATAGTCTAAAACCAATTCTAAATAAATATGCCGGTGGATTTTGTTGCGAGTGGATAGGAGATGGGAGATCCACTGGAGAAATCATAATTATTTAGACTCAGATTTTGGCAAGAAGCTACAGTTTAAAGTTACTTCACAAGACGTTAATTAATGGGCCGGATTATTGATGTTGTTTCAGCTGTTTGGATTCTCATTATGATGGCACCCAATCACTGCAGAGGATCTATTGGGGATTGTCCAGGGGCCTGTCCCATGATGGTATCTGAACAAATTCAGAGTCACAGGATTAGTTTTGAGTTGACAAAAGCAAACCTCTCCAATCCGGCTTTGTTGGAACCATGATGCTGATTATCAACTTTCTTTGTCAACTTAGGCTTTGACCCTGAGTTTGTGGAGCACGTGTTTGTGCTCCGTTCATTGCATTAAAACAATCAACAGATACACATTGAATCATTATTTCGGAGTTCCACTCAAGTGTTGTTCTCAATGGATAGTCACATTGTTCCATCACATATTATGTTATATTGTTACATCCCCTACTGCTGATGGCCATATAAGAAAACCACGGTAGCTCAAGGAATCACAGATGCTAATAGAAGCCCTGTGGGAACAGACAATTATAACAGGGTAGAATAATGTGAACCAAACGACCAACAAAACGCCACATGTTACATAAAAACCAATTAACTGCAAAACAGAGACACCCTTTCTGTCTTTATTTGCCCTATAATTCCTTTAAAGGAACATTACATTGTAAATTTTGTAATATGTCCAGTGTGAAACCGTGCATACAAATAAATTTACAGCTACAACAGCCAGCAAACTTCAATTTGAATCAAACGGTTTACAAGCACACCTGCCATTCAAAACCATGCTAAAACACTAATATCACAATCCATCCAGTCACTCCACACAGCAGATTGTAAACCATTAGCTTGTGCAATATGGCGCCAGTCGCCAAACTGCATTAAGAGCGCTGAACACTTGGAACTGGAAATTGGTTTATGATATTTATAAAACTTGTCTGAGGTAAGTTACATTTTGCATAAACAGACACGATCTGGAGTTCTTGAGACTTTCATGATTCCATTTCAAACAAATCATCCACTGAAAGCCAAGCTTGGTTGCCTAGTGATGCCATGAGAAAAGCAAACTGACCTTTCATACTTGAGATGAATGATGAAATAATTTCCTTCATTTGGCCAGTCCAAGGAAGAAGACCTTCGTGAGGTGAGATGTTTGGTTGGTTAGCTTTCAAATGTGTATTCGGGAAATTAAGTTAATAATTTTACTGTATTGTGTGCATTTGTGTGTGTATATAATACTTTTTTTATGGATTCCAAAATGCCCTGCCTTTCACCTTTTGTATGTCTCCCTTATCTAACACACCTGATTCCACTCATCAGCTCGTTAGTAGAGATGACAAGAACTAAACTGGGTGTGTCTATATAGTGCACTATATCGGGTGTCAGCCATTCTGTAGTAATGTCCAAATTCTGAGTGAACGACTTAATTCCCTACATCCGCCCACTACTTTTTACCCACAATTCATTCTGATTTCGAGTGTACAACCGATGTACACTTGCTGAACCCCTGAGCTAGAGGCTGGAAGCGAGAGCGAGAGCGGGAAAGAGCGAGTTTGAATGAGAGATGCCATTTACATCTTTATTATTTCTGCTTTAACTGTAATTTCATACAATTATTTATATAAAAAAATGTCATTTACGCAATACATTTTTTTGAAATATTTTATAATTTACTGAGGTGGCACCGCTGTTAACTTACAGAAATGATGATAATTTGGTATATAATCACTGATCTATATATGATCAGTGTATATCATTAAAAAAAAATATATAAAATTAATGGTCGCCTGAGGGTGCTCTACGAATTTTCTCATCTGAGCTCAAAACGCTGCTCAGGACAGTGTCAAGATACTCAAAATAATAAATACATAAAATTATAAACGTGTTAATGTCTGTTTATTTTAGCTCTAAGTATTTTATTAGTATTCAATAATTATGAACATAAAAGCATTACAAAACAAATTAGAAACATACCATATATGAAACCACAAAGCTGACGCAGAGGTATGTATAATTACAATGTGAAGTCATTTTGAGTGATATTGCTATTAATATTTTTTTCTAAAATAAGGTATACATGTAATATAAAAAAACAAAGAACAACAATGTTGTTGCAACCGCTCCAAGTCATACGCGCAGTGTATACATCACCTTCTGAATCCATTCACTTATTTGTTCACTCCTTCCTGATGTAATCCACTCAACTGCCATACACTATATAGGGATTAGTGAATGAGTGAACGAGTGAGCTATTTCGGACACAGCAATACAAAATGTGCAGGGCAGGGGGGCTTCCATGTCAGGTTTGAGAACCACTGATATAATCACATATATTTATGAGCCTGGACCACACATCCAGTCCTAAATGTCAATTTTTCGAAATTGAGATTTATGCAACAGCGGAAAGCTGAATAATAATATTTTAATTGATGAACTGTTTATTAGGATCAGACAACATTTGGCCGGGATACAACTATTTAAACATCTGGAATCTGAGTGTGCATAAAAATCTAAATACTGAGAAAATTGCCTTTTGAAGTTGTCCAAATTAATTCTTATCAATGCATATTACGAATCAAATATTAAGTTTTTATATATTTACAGTTGGGAATTTACAAAATATCTTCATGGAACATGATCTTTACTTAAAATCCTAATGATTTTTGGCATAAAAGAAAAATTTATAATTTTGACACTTATAATGTTTTTTTTTTTTTTTTTTGGCTATTGCTAAAAATATACCCCAGCGACTTAAGACTGGTTTTGTGGTGCATCCATCCATCTATTTTATGTAGGCATATTTATTTATTGATTTTAAAGCTGCACATTTTTTTTCATTCATTTATATTTATACAAATCGGTTTTGCTCATGTGACCACCACAGCTCAATGTGTTGAAATGTGCGCAAACTACTAGGCCACAGCCCCAACACCGCTAATCTAAATCTTACCCTATAAACATTTTTAATCTCATAGTCTGAAAGTGAATCTGTTCTTGACTTCTCCAGTGATTCGCTTTGGGTTTCAGAAGGTTTGCAGTTCAAACAGCCTGACTGAATTTAATCTGTGACTGTTCATGCTCAAATGTGTTTAAGATGGCTTTCCATTAGCAAATGGGAAAACCTATCAATTCTCTCTCGAACACCCATTTTTCTCTTTGCGTCCCACTTTCACCTTTACCTTTTGTTCTCTTAAATAGTGGTGTCACCATCAGGAATCAGTTGAGGTGATTAATAACTGTATAACTCAAATTCAACATGCATGAAATGACACGCTGACCTTGGTTTCACCCACAAACTGGAGAATGACTGCAAAGTGTCAGCTAATTGAATGTTGGAGATGAGCGAGAGAAAGACTGAAAGATAGACAGACAGAGAGAGAGAGAAAGCGCCAAACAAACATTGTAAAACTTCTTGTGAATGAAGCCGTCAGCCTGTCAATGCAGACAACACTCACAGAGCTGAGCGGCTCTTGTGTTGGCGGAGGGTGAATGCGGCAAACCGAACACGAGTGCGAGGGAGGCAATGTACACACTCTGTATTAACTGAGAAGACACTTGTTTAATTATGGGCCACTGCACCGTTTATTTGCCACACAAAGGATTCACAGTTGACCCTCAGATTGCTGCAGACTGACTCTGTTACATTCCAATGATTCAGGGGCAGAAAGACATAGTAGGTTCATTGATTTTTATGCAGCTCTATTATATAAGGCTCCTGACATGCCTGTACTGCTATTCACAGACAAAGTGCTACTGCTTTATCTCAGAATGAGCTCAGGAGGTTCCAGACTGGGAAACTGGACCCTGATTGGTCAGATGCATGTCTGTATATAATCACCTACAAAAATCCTTTATGTAACATTTCATTTAAATATTTAAATATAAGAAGAAAAAAATGCATTACATTTTAAGTAATATATATTAAAATATCAATGTTCTAGATATTATATATATATATATATATATATATATATATATATATATATATATATATATATAATAAAAAACAGTAAAACACTAATGGTGTGATATATCGTAATGTAATTTCCTCTGATGGCAAAGCTATTTATTTTATTTATTTATTTACTTTTTTGTCTAGTATGCTGATCAAGCATGTATATTATTAATATCAATGTTAATAAATGTTGTGCTGCTTAATAGTTTTGTGGAAAGTGTGCTTTTTTTCAGGATTCATTAATACAGTGAATAGAAAGTTCAAAATAAACTTCTGTTTCCTTGTAGAATAAAAGTATGAATTTTTACTTTCTTTCTTACTCTCTTAAAAAAAACTCAAACTATTTTCCTTTCTTTCTTTTTTACTGTAAATAGTATGCTGTGTATAATGTTTCTCTCTGTCTCCACCTCTCATTTCTGACCTCCACCAGTGTTTCAACACCGCTGTCTCTGTATGTGAACTAATTTAAGGATTCTTTACCTGCCTTTAGGTTCAAAGCCACAGTAAAGGATTTCTCAATTTCTCTCTCCCTGTCCTCTTCTCCTTGTCACTCTCTTGTTACTTGCAGGAAAGTAATTGTTGCCATGTTAATATTTTAGGCTGACATTGACACGACGGGGCATGGCTGTGAGCGGGACAGAGAACATCAAAAGATTTCAGTACACAAAGTCATCCGTCATCCGGTGTGATTCATCACCCGTTTCAGAGAGGGGGAAGTTTTTATTCACACATACAGATTTTCTGTGCAGTTTATCGACTCACAGCCTGTTATCAACTCAACATCCTTTTGGCTCGGACAGATATTACAGTGAGGTCAAACGTATACATAGGTTAAACATTATTCACAAGTTTGGGCTCATTAATTTTTTTATTTTTTTTTTTATTTTTTTTTTGAAAGCTGCATTTATTTGATTAAAAATACAATAAAGCCAGTAATATAGTGAAATTGTTACAATATAAAAAAAAAAAAAACATTTTCTATTTGAATACATTTTATGTAATTTAGTTTAGTAATTTTCAGTATCATTACTCCAGTCTTCTGTCACATGATCCTTCAAAAATCAGTCTAATTTACTGCTAATTTTGCTGCTTTTTATAGATTTTTCTCTGCGTGAGCATGACCACCTGAACACCGCGAGTACTGAATTGGGCTCTTTCACATCTTTTTGTTGGTTCAAACTGCGATTTGTATTTGTTCGTTCAGGTGCAGGAGGGACTTTGAGGAGAACTTGGCAGAAGAGAGCTCGGTTCAGTGTCGCTGTCCCTGATACGCATCTCTCTCTCTCTCTCTCTCTCTCTCTCTCTCCGCACCGAACACAGCGTGCGAGTAACCAGCTACTCTGTTCAGCTTTTCCGCGTCTTGTTTTTGGATGCTTTAATGTTTAAATCGACAAGCGGTAAGGCTTAAAAACGTGAAAAAGATTATATATATATATATATATATATATATATATATATATATATATATAAGAAATAATTGCTGCCATTTTTTTTATGTTATCGTATAGGTGCACTTCAAGCACGAAATTGTCACAGAGTTATCTGTATTCAGGACTCAATGCTCTGCTTCAAACAGTTCAAGCTATGTGCTCCTTTCCTTTTTGGGGAAAACCCCATCGAGTTATTATTTAACTCACATGTTTTGCTATAAGCTAGAGCTAAAGGATTATATACTATAGGATTCCTGTCAAGCCCTGAGCTGGGTTTACCTCGCCATATGAATAAACATATATGATAATGTACAGTAAATATGTGCACGTTTACTAGTCACAGTGAGAAAAGAAAAGAAAAATATAAAGGGAGATCGAGAAAGAGAAGGAGAGTACAAAAGCATCAGATGAAGCAAAGCACTTAAAGTAACAGACCTGAAGAGCCTCATGTAATGACCATTAGTGCTAGAAGCTTCTGTCTTCTTCACCTGTAAAGAGAAGACAGCAGAAATGTTCTAAAACCTAGTGAGATTCCTACTTAGGCAATATAGACATCATAAAAACCAACCTACATTCAAAGGTGATGTGTCTTTATTCATTTATTACTTTTTATGATAAAATGTTTTCTATAATATTTCTATAGGTAGACAACATATTTATGTTGCCTTTTGGCCAATTTTCAAGGCAGTTAATCCCAGAATGCTTGCTATAACATCATACAAATTAGCATATGAAGCAAAAGAGATGCCAATTATACTTATTAACATTGTCAACAATTGGTACGTAATAAAGGGACTGTATTTCTATAGTTCTTTTGAACCTTCAATTTACCAAAGAATCCTAAAAAAAAGAAGACATGCATGCAAAAAAAAAAAAAAACGAAATAGAAAACATTTATTTATTTATTTTTTATTTTATTTTTTTTATTCATATAATTTTAAGCATTTAATATATTACCTGCCCCAAATGTTTTCAAAATGTTAGTTGAAAAGGGGTTTATTTCTATTTTGCAATATATTAGCCTAACAGCACACTAATGCCAAACACTATCAGTTATGGGTTGAGTCTCTTGTGAGTGAAATGTTCTATTGGAATGATTCACAAAGCTGCTGCCACTGTAAAGCATTCCAAATCAGTCACTTATAAGGATGTATTGCAGTTAGGATGCGGTTTTAGAAAGCAAGAAAGAAGAACTGAGGGCAACAACAGCTGAGATTTCCTTCTTTCCAGCCTCGCAGGCTAGCTCATGCCTCTTGAATATGTAACGCATACAAATAACAAATTAAAATTACTGGCAAGAAAAATGCAGCCCCGCAGAAGCAGTTTCAGAGAGCTGTTAGAGAGAAGATCCACCAACAGCACTATACAAATCTCCCTACAGATGTTGATCTGCATTTGACTACCTGCATGAAGTTTTATTGTGAACTGTGTAAGTTACATCTGTGTGTACACATAAATGGTTTAGACAGTGGCCACTTGTTTTTACCACATATTTTACTATGTCGTCAGGTTAAAAAATTTTTTGTTTGTTTGTATTTACAACAACAAAAAAAAATGCACTTTTAAAATTTCTAAAACATATTTCTAAAAATCTTAAGGCAACCAGCTTCAGGACTTAAGTCTTAAGTTTATAGTTAATATAAGTTAATTTAAGCATTGATGTTATATAGTAGACTTTTGAAAGTTTGTTTAACTTGTGAATCATTTTGGTGCAGTTTTTTTTTTAAATATATATATATTTTACTGATATATTATTGTAGTTTTTATTAATATTTTGAATCAGTTTTTATTCTTATATTTTCTATTTTAAATGTAGTTGTTTGTAGTTCAGATTTATACTGAAAAAAATAATAATTATAAATGCAACACTTTTATTTTTGACACTATTCCTTTGCTTTGACCAAAAATACAAAGTATCGATGTGCATCAACCGCATGTACCGCAGCCCCTGAGTTGGAACCTCACCACCAAACTTGACATTGTATGTTATTGCTGTCTAATATTTTAAGTTGCTTAAACTAAATGGCCAAAAAAAATAACTTTAATATGTGTAATATCAGTCTTTTTATATTTTCGATAGTACAATCAGCCTTTAAAATAGAGTGTGTCTCTGACTAAATTAAAGCTGCATTTTTTTTTTTTTTTACAGTGGCATTGGAAGGTGCTTTAGTCTACCAAGTTAACCATATAAACAGCATATCAACAGAAACGTTCTCTCCCTCAAAGCATGTCAGAAGTCTTTAAGAGCTCCGCAAATTGATTCATTGGAGGCACAAAGGTAAGACTGTCAACCCACCTGCTGTTTGAACTGCTACAGAGATGGAAACCACAGAAAGAGAGTGTTTCTTAGGTCAGAGGAATGACACCAGCGCTTCTCCCTTCCCATGGAGATCAAGATTGCGCTGTTAGTGACGGACAGGTTCTGCAGCCTAGTGTGAGAAAATCGATGCCATTGGATCCTCACAATAGGTGTATACTGAGCCCCCACAGATTCAGTGAGGAGAAACACAATTACCTCTCAGTAATGGCAGACCAAAGAGAGATAATGCCAGAGCGCATGGCCCGGAGGAGGTGGAACGTTCAGAGACATCTACAGAGCTCACATTGGGGTCTAAACCTGAAAGTGCTTGTCCGATTCCCAGAAAACGGCTCTGATGACCTCTCAAAGCAAAGCTATCGTTACGTAAATCCATAATCTCCACAGATATGTGCCTTGGATAAGTCAGGAATGCCCTGAAGGTGCAGAGAGGCTATTGCTGACATACTGAGGTCATGGCCTGTAAGTTTTTTTCTTTTCTTTTTTTTTTAGTTATTTATTGTTAATTTTATATATATCCAGGGCACAGAGTTTACATTAGACATAAGTGGTGTACAACTGAACTTCAGATTAATTATGACACCTAAAACATCATAAACATGCAAAAGGTAAAGTCAGGGATAACTGTTATTTATTTATTACTATTATTTATTTTTATTCTTTCACAGTAATACACTTTGGAAATGGAGCATTTTTAAAATGGATAATGCTAAGAAATATCACAGTTATTTCTGAAGGATTATGTTACACAAAAGATGGGAGAAATGACTTCTGATCTGATTAAGATTTGCATCACATTTGCATTTTTTTGTGATCAAATAAATGAAGATATATGGTGAGCATAGAGACATAATAATTAGACTTATTAGCCTCCATAAATGAACAGACTTATATTAATTTATGTATTTATTTATTAATTTGACCTATAAATTAACTATTTTTTTATAATACAAAAGTTATATTTTTACAATATAAAACTAATATTAATAAGTCACACAAAAAAAATAAATAAAAAATAAATAAATAAATAAATATGTGACATTTATCAGATGATCAGATAATTTGTCTTCAATTGAAGCACAATATATTATTGGGAACATATCAAATCTGTTTTTTATTTATTTATTTACTTATTTATTTTTTTTAATATTTTTTAAAGGGCATGACAACTTACAGTACATCTTATAATTTCACAAAACTTTAACATGTTTTTGAAACTGCTGCAAATTTTTCACTTTTTAGTGTCTTTATTATGACGCATCGTCCTTTGCTTTCGATTAGAAATGCTGAACATCAATAGACTTTTATCAAGATAATAGGCATGGAAATACTATTCTCATTATGTGTCGGGGTACAACTATTTTAGCGAATATGTGGCTAATTCATGCAGTCTCTTTGGTACATTTCCATACAATTTGCTTACACTTCAGTAGCAGTTTTGTGTTTAGCGGTTATGAGTGGATCGGAATCCATCACAATGTAAAATATTTACATTTAAGATACATTTGTCAATATGACATGAGACAATATTACAAAACAAACATTTTTAGTTTTAGACACTGATCTATAATAGAGAAGTGGATTGCTCACGACGTCATGAAAGTGAAGCCGCTGCGTCGCCATATTGGTATATACTTGGTATTCCCATATATTCCATTGAATTAAAAGTACATTTTACGAATGTACTTTTAGGAGAAAACATCACCTAACAAGTCAGCGTTTTTAAATCTGAAGTATCTCTGTACATTGTTATAATTCAAACACCCAAGGCATGTAAACAGTTATTATTTATTAGGAATTTCCCCTAATATTACTTATTAAAAAACTACGTTCACTACAGTAGCGAACATCAACATGATAAACATCAGACGGACAAGACCTCAACATATATATATATATATATATATATATATATATATATATATATATATATATATATATATATATATATATATATATTGTGACGCGTATACAAGAGCTGTTCCTCCTCTGTAGCCGAGTCGGCCTCCCCGCTGAGATTCAGGGGACCCCCTTCATGTCCCGGCTGATGGCAGACCTCTGTCGGCTCCTCAAGGTCAAGCAGCTCCGGACCACGGTCTACTACCCTAAGACGGACGGCTTGGTCGAACAGTTTAATCAGACCCTCAAACAAATGCTGAGACGTGTAGCCGCTGAAGATAGACGATATTGGGACCAAATGCTGCCCTACGTCCTCTTCGGCATCTGAGAGGTCCCGCAGGCGTCCACCGGTTTCACCCCCTTCGAGCTCCTGTTTGGGTGACAGCCCCAGGGCCTCTTGGATGTCACGAGAGAGGCATGGGAGCAGGAGCCAGCCGGCCACCGGTCGTCGATCGAGCACATCCGTCTGATGCGGGAGAGGATCGACAGAGTGATTCCCTTGGTCCGGGAACACCTCAGTCAAGCGCAGCGGCCCAACAACGCCACTACGATCGGGCGGCGCAGCCACGGGAGTTCCGGCCGGGAGACCACGTCCTGGTCCTGGTGCCCAACGCGGCTTGCAAGTTCCTGGCCACCTGGCAAGGGCTGTATACTGTGACCGAGAAGGTGGGCCCAGTCACCTACAGGGTGCGTCAACCCGGGCGAAGATGGGAAAGCCAGTTGTACCATATCAACCTGTTAAAAAAGTGGATTGGAACTCGGACCCAGCTCTCCGCACTTACCACCTCCTCTCCCGTGGTTGTGTACATGGAGCCCCACCTGTCCGCCACCCAGAAGACGGAGCTGGACCCTGTGACACTATATATAACAAATGATAAAGTGCTCATTCTGAAATATGAAGAAAGATTCATGCTTTGTATACACATTATGCCTACATTTAATCGTCTACAGTTATTCATTGTTTATATAATTTTGTTATAGTGTTTTTATTCGTACAGTAGGCGCTGCAAATGTTTCAACAATGATTTTGTTAACTGCATTCATTTTGAAGCAGGTAATGATTTAAACAGTGGTTAAATGAACGATTAATTTAGCATATAACATTTAACATGGAAACGGTAATGCTAGTAAACATACTGTAGGGCCTATTTGCCTGATTTTGGAGACAGTCAATCAGGACAGTAAAAATAAACACATAATTCATTCAGAGAAGTATGGACATGAAGCTTTATTTCAAGATGTTAAGTTAAGCTTTTCATTTCAGTAAAGAGCAATAGTAACAGATGCTATTGTATTATTCATTGTATATTCAGATCAGATATTTCTGATACTAATACGTTAATAATTCCTGAATAATTATGTACAGAAAGAAATAGGCTATATTTTGCTATTAATACTTTCATACCTAAATCAAACCACTTCTCAACAAAAAAAACAAAAAAAAAATGCACAGAACATGCAGATGAAAATACAATCACAGTAATTTATTAACAAACTACAAAAAAACTCTAGTTTGTGTGAAACCGAATTCAATTTTGAATGTTTTTATACTGTTTGGTTTGAAAGAAGGAAGCAGGGAATTAATGAATTAATGAATAATCAGTATATAATTCAGCTTCCTTTAAATATAAATACAAGTGTGAACACATTATAGCCAGCGGGTTATTAGATATTTTGATCAAAAAATAAAGTATGTTTTAAACAATACAGCAACTCTAACTTTTATGTCTTAACAAATAGACGACAGCTGGAACATTCTGGCCTGTTCCTTGACTTCTGCATGGAAGGCCGAGACAAATGGATGGAAAGCTCTCAGTCCTTTGGAAATATCTGGGTCATTCCTAATATGCATTACATTTTCATATCCCCATCATATGTGACATATTGGACTGAAATATATTTGGATATAACTCAAACTTTGAAGATGGAAAGTGTATTTATTATTATTTTGGTGCACAAGGAATGTGGATGGTGCAATTTCTGGCTCCGGCTGCTGGTTACATGAAATCGAAAAAAAATAAAATAATAAATTCCCTTCCTTTTACAAATCTCAGTTAAGCATTATTAATAGTTATAAGTCATACAGTTTAAGTGCACTTAACTTGACTGCATGCACTTAACTTAAGTGTAAGGCAGTCAAAATATTGCCTCACACATCCCTATTAGTTTTTAAAGGTAGAGTTCAAATGTACTGCATAACACAAATTGCACTTAGCTTATACTTATACTTGTAGTGTCATTCAGGCCCCGCGTTTAAATAGAGAGATATTTTTAACCAATTATTTTGTCATCGTCTGCCACTGTGGCTTGTCTGCATATGGGAAATAATAAAAGAAGTGAGTTGTACCTTATCAGGAAAGTGATTTGTTTCTTTTTAAGCCATATGTCTTTCTCTCGCCTTCTTTTTGATGGAACACAAGGTATTATCAGAGAACATCAGAATTTCCTGCCACCTCAACTATTTCTTCCCGAATAGCAGTCAAAACAAACAAAAACAAACAAAAAGAAAAGGCAACACTTAATCTTTCCCACTACTCTGCACTGTGTGCCTTAGTAGTCTAGAGAGAAGACTATTGATTCGTCAGAGAGCGTGAAAGAGATCGATTGGGCCAGTCATCTCATTTGAAGGTGATCCAAGGTGACACCTCACACGGCTTAGAAAATTCAACAGTCCTCTCGGAGTACACCAAACACATTATATCTAGCTGAAAAAAAAAAGAAAAAAAAAAGTCAACTTCTATAGAAGAACTCTTAGAAAGGAACATTTCCCTCACAAGTAAATGTTAAAAAATTACAATCGAGCCAGTGTGTTTCAGATTTCTCACAAACATTGCAAATTAAATAATTTATCTTTATGAAACCAATACACCACTAGTTATGTTATTTGATTTTATCTTATATTTACTATCATTGTTTTATCAAAATAATAGGTAACACTTTAGAATAAGGTTCCATTAGTTAATGTTAGTTAACTACTTTCGTTAACATGAACTAAGCAAGAACAATCCTTCTACAGCATTTATAAGTCTTAGTTCATGTTAATTTCAACATTTACTAATGCATTATTTAAATCAAAAGTTGTGCTTGTTAACATTAGTTAATGCACTGTGAATTACCATGAACTAACAATGAATAACTGTATTTTCATTAACTAACATTAACGAAGATGAATAAATACAGTAATAAATGTATTATTCATTGTTTGTTCATGTTAATTAATACATTAACTAACATTAACTAATGGAACCTTATTCTAAAGTGTTACCAAATAAGATTATATCCTCTGCATCTGGCAGGTACTTTTATCCAAAAATGAAAAATAAGCTTTTATTCAAGGTTTATATTTTAGTTTATGAATCTGCTGGGAATATTTACCTTGATGTTGACCTTGGTATTGCCATTGCCATGTTTAAGCTACTACAAATATCCAGCGCTAAATTATAAACAACAACAACAACAAAAAAAGCATTGTAGGAAATTTAAAACTTTAACAATGTTGAACAATATTCTAATTTCAAATAAATGCTGTTAGTTTGACTTTAAAATAATACAAGAATACTGAAATATATATATATATATATATAGTTTCACATATTATATCAGTTTCCACAAAAATATTAACCCACTTAATAAAAAAAAAGAAAAAAAAAAAGAATTTAACTACCCTGGTTATGTGACAATTTGAACTAATTGACACTGCACATATTTAATTGAAACCCTTTATTTTGTTTCCCCCCATATTAGCAGGAAATGCCCTAAAACACCATTTCAGTAACAGGGAGAGCTTTATTATTGAAATGCTTCTTTATGGTCTCTATTGTGGCTGATGGGATTTCACAAGTTCGCCTGTCCATCCAGTCCTGATGGGTAATGGAAAACAAACTTGGCTTGCTATCCTCGATGGAGGTTCAAACCTGAGGCTTCAACCCCCCCAGTGCATTACTACATAGAAGGAGAATAACAGAGGAGGAAATGGGGAGTAGGAGGGATGCCGGAAGAATTGATGCTGCGATGGTACGATGAATGCTGCTTATGTAGCTTCATACTGATAATTGACAGAGCTGAATGCTTAGGCTCCTCCCAATCCTACGTTTGGAACTTCATTAAATGGGTTAAGAAGCATAATGGTTAATAAGAAATGTTTCTTGAGCTTCAAATCATTCCAAAACAATTCCTGATGCATCAAATATCAGGTTTTACTGGGAAATATTTTTTTTATCTTTTGCTTATTCCATTTTTTTTTTTCTTCGCAGCCCAATATATTTCTCTGTCATTGTCTGCACTGAGAACTAGCCCTGCCTTGTGACAGTCATTTTGACCATGGCCATGTGGTGCTGATGAACGAAGGGTAAATGAGGCTTGCGGTACCATCTAAGGTGCCAGCTTTACAGGCTGGTTTGGCGTATGACTCCAGGTCCTGTGGGACAGTCCTTGGATCCACTTGAAAACTTGACAGACAGACTCCTCAACCATCTGTGATTGAGTGTTTAGTGATTTTTTTGTTCTTCTTGTCTTCGTAACTGATTGTTTTTTAGTCACTGGCTCTCCTTCCTCCTCACTGTCATTGTGCCACTCCAGACACCAGTGAGAGTCGGTTCTGGGGTTTTGCACTGGGAGGACCAAACAGATGGCCCAATCAAGCCTGCATGGAAGCCTTATGTGTTCATTTTCAACTCTGTAGTCCTTTTGGCAGGTTGAATAAGGGAAACATAACAAGATTGGAGCATAAATACCTGTATACAATTTTCAAGAACTGCCTTTCATACAGCTACGAGACCAAGAGTCTCTTTGTTTGACGTTCTACATTTGTGTACAATTGTGAGTACATATCCATGCATTGCACACTAGCACAGAGTCATGATCATGTCATTCCTACAATAGTCAAACCAATATGGAAGAGTCTTTCCCCCAGTGGAAGTTAACCCGTGGTGCGTTTCCCAAAATTTCCTACAATGCCTTGTTATAAAGTACACACAAACAGTATTACTTAATTTTAACATGTATAGTTATCATGTGACAACCATGAAACCAATAATGGTATTTCTTTTGATAATTGATGATAATAGCACTCCTCTCGTCTAGGTTTTGCATTACTAACGTAACAGCACACAACTAGTAATCACTACACTAAAATTGCTGATGAAGTGGCTCATACTAGACTTATTTAAGTTCTGAATTGTTTTATTACTTTAAAAACTCAAGCTCAGCATCTTATTAACACCAAGTTTGCTCATTAGTTTGCTGCAAATGTTTATAAAAGATGAAATTGTCCGGTATGACATCAACAGTATTTTTATGTGACATTAACGATATGTGTAATTTAAAAATTAAATTAAGGTAAATCTGTGAGTTTTTCAATGTGGTGTGAAACATTTTAACAGGCAAGTACTTTTCTGCAATGTTCAAAACAAGTTTTAAGACTAATAACACTTGACTTGAAATGAATTGTTAGACATTCTTAAATTATTTATATAATGAATTACTTTATTGTTTTACTTTTTACACATTCGTTAGACCTTGCCCTAACACTCAACCTTGGAAAACAGAATTATCATAAATTAAAGAAGTAACTGCAAATGTCATTATAGTGGTAAACCGTGAAAGGGGATTAAGAGGACAAGGGAATATTTCTTTATTTACAACTGACTGAAATCACTTCCATACTAGTTCATATCAGTATTAGATATAAGCAATGTCACATGAGCAAGTATGATATTCTATACTTCCATGCAAACATATAATCGTGATGTTGGTGAATTAATCAGTGCTTTTGAATAAATCATTTGACTGAATGAATAAAAAAAACTTGCTTACACAGACAGTCACTTGTTATGAATGAATCAGATGTTCTGAACAAATTAGTTGAACAAAAGGTTTAATGACTAACTCATAAACACAATCTATTTTCAGCACCTACTGGTGTATGTACTGTAACTTAAAAGAGTCATTGAACATTCACCACTAATTCACTCATAGTCTATCTGGAAGGCAAGAATGAAGTGATCCAAACAGTGACAAACATATCTTGCCTTGTTGAATACCCACATGATTCTTTATAAAAGTTCTAGAGAGCATGTTTACTGCATTATTTGTGACATGCAAGTAATGATCAGTCTATTTTTCTGCAATTAGCTCAAGCGTCCAGCTGTGCAGCATCATGTAATTGTCATATCACTCTTTTGTTGTTGTGTAGAATGACTTTTTGAATTGACCAAATCTTCCCCTGAAGCTTTTTCTGGGTTGTAGGTTCACCAAGAAGAAGGAGAAAAAATCAAATAGATTTTTTTCCACGCCAGTTCAGGATTGTTTATCTGATGAGTGAAGGGCATTCATGAAGACAGCATGTAAATTTTCAGATCAATTGTTAGCTTTTACCCTCAAGTCCTGGCATTGCATTTACATAGTAATGGCATTTGGACCTCCTTCTGAAAACCTCAGGTCTCCACACTAATGTTTTACTAGGGACAGAAAGATAGGATGCACTCAGCATTAAATTCAGTCATACTAAAAACTGCCCAAAGAAAAGCAAATAGTGTTTGCAGTTAAATATTGTATAGGGTGTTTTTTTTTTCTCTCTCTCTCTTCCAAAATCCCAAACCCTAAGTGGGTCGTTCTCAATATAAGATGGTTTTATTTAATCATGATGCATACAATGTTTAAGAAATAACAGATGAATGTCAAACGGGTTTAGATTTATTTATAGCCCTGATAAAACCAGCACTGAACTACCAAGAAACTTTATTTTGTCATTTGTAAGATTAGCATGTCTTAAGCAGTACAAAACAAACGCTTGCATACAAGTATATTTTTAGAGCCTGTGGACTTCTTCATTAGATCATTTTATGCAATCAAATTACACTTAAATGCACATTAAAATGAGAGGTTACAGGCAATTTGACATAGGCAGAACATGGTGCATCTGTACATCATTATAAAGTTACAATAATTTTCTAGTTCTTTGGAAAACAGTATTTGCAGGTCCTTTAAAGAACCCAGAAACCAACATGTTGAGCTCAAGATCTTAAAGCATTAAAGAGCAGGTCATATGATATATTGTAAAGTGTCCTAATATTGAGTTGGAGTCCCATACAACAGGTTTAAATGCATCTAAGGTCAGAGAGCATTGTAATTTTCCCAGAATATACATTTTATATTTTATATAGAGTCATTTGTCCGTGATTAAGAAACAATTTGATCCAAGCAAGTTCGAAACAAACCCCTCCTTTCCATAAGCCTACTTTATTCTGATTGGTCAGCTGACTAAACCTGTTATGATTGGCACAGAGAAGAGTTCTTGAGTCCCAGTTAGTGAATGCTACCATTGACAAAAGCACCTTTACATAAAACAACAAAGTGCTCCAATCTGTTCTTATAATAATGACATAAAATACAAAAAACACTTGTGCAAGCGAATCGTACACACAGCTAATGTTTAGCTGCTAAAATGTGAACACTTAAAACTATAACGGAGGGTACATTAGCCGAGTGCTAACGTGACTAACTGTTGAAAGGTTAGTTTGTAAATCAAAGTGTTTGTGGGCAGGTCAGATGCAGACAGGCGGGGATTATGCAAATGTATACCCAGTGACAATACCAGTTAAAGGAAAATATTCGAAAATATGTTCGTTAAGACGACTTAGAGTCGACTTTCTCTTTTGAGAGACAATATCTTTATTTATCATACGCATTTTTGGTTAACAACTTAGCAGATTGAAAAATAAAACCTTTGGTGCTATAAAGAATGCAAAAATCTCTTAACAACTTATTTTAAAAGAGTGTGGAGAAACTATAGACAAAAAAAAAAAACTTAAAAATCCTTTTCGAAGGGTGTATAGTATGATTGATTCGAAAATGTATCTAGCAAGAAACATCACTGTCTGTCACTGAAGAGAAAGATTGAAAAACCTAGAACTTCACAGCACACTGCAATGAATATAAGCGAGATGCAAAGGTCAAGTCAACATATTGTTTGCCTTGAAACAGGAATACACAAGAAGGTCTGACTCACCTTCATGAACCACAATTTTGGTTTCATTTGTATGTGTGAATGTTTTTTTTTTTTTTTTTTTTTTTTTTTTAAATATCGCTTCAACAATTTTCTCAGAATTGATACAATGTTATGTATAATGGAACCACATATCTTAGTGTCAGTCACGGATCGTTTCTTTCTTTTACTTGTCTATAGTGTCAAAAAGATTGATCGATGTGGTGAGGCTATATATTTGACTGCTGGTATTCTAAAAGGGCGGGAAAAAAAGATTGAAATAAACCCAAGCGGCAGAAATAAACAGATTTGCAAGCATTCTTGCAGAAAAAGTAGAGCGTGGGTGTGTATGCGTGTCAGCGAAACACTGCTCCATCACTGTACCTCCCAAGTCATTTCTCTCTCTCTCTCCATTTTTGTCACAAGGACATGGACTGTAGGTATATATATATATATATATATATATATATATATATATATATATATATACGGTATATATAATTTTCACCACAAATTCAAGGTAAATCAACACCAAATTATGGGCTAATTCGCTTGCTGAAGCCTCTGAAATAATGTGCACAATCTGGAATTTCTGAATCAAATCACTATGCATTACATCAGTAAGTTATAATCTAAAACCACTGGTATTCACCTGCATAGCTGCCGGTATCCTTGCTGAATTTAAAATGTGATCTCCGTCAAATTAAGTCTCAAGGTTCAAACGTGTGCCCTTTTTAAAGCAGAGCAAAACAAGGTTACTGTGACATATAAAATGCTTTTTATTCGACTCTTCTGATGGTATATACTCCTTCAGGTGAAATCTGAACAATAAGTGCTGCATCTTAAGCAAAATATTGAATAACTACCCAGTAATAATTTTTAATAGAAATATATTGGTGTGCTTTGCAGGCAAAGTTTCAGGGCAGAATAAAAAAAACACAAAAAAAAAAAAAAAAAACACAAGTGATTCATTGCAGAACTGCATTTTTAAAATGATTCATCCAAATATTTTAGAACAGAAACATATCTTGTAACTGAGGAAGAAGGTTGTCCTGTACTAAAGACTGCAAAACTGATATCATACTGTATATACTTTTTTGTTTTCCACATTTTATTTTATTATTATTATTATTTTTTTTCAACCCTTCAGTCCCTGCCATTGTTATGCCCTTCCCTAAAAGATCTGAAAAATGAAACATTTGAATCCTGCATATAATTCCTCCAAAACATGCTTGTCTTGTTGTCCCTCGCTTACATTAAAGCTTCTGTATTGCTCAGTTGTTGCATCAGGAATCAGGATCTTGAAGAATGATATTTTATCCCCGTGGGGCTATTTCTTTCTCTTGCCCTAAACTTCTTAACTGATAACTTTTTAAAAATATAAACTTTCCCCCCACTGTTCTCCTCCTGAAGTTTTAGTCTATTTCCTAGTATGAAGTCAGTGTACATGTAATAGTGTTTTAAATTTCAAAATTTATCACAGGTCTACATCATTCACTTGCTATTTAGATCAACAATGCTTAAAGGGGGGGTGAAATGCTATTTCATGCATACTGAGTTTTTTACACTGTTAAAGAGTTGGATTCCCATGCTAAACATGGACAATGTTTCAAAAATTAAGTTGTACGTCTGTTCCAAAAATACTCCTTCTGGTTTGTCACAAGTTTCTGAAAGTTTTTTTTTCGAGTATGGCTCTGTGTGATGTTAGATGGAGCGGAATTTCCTTATATGGGTCCTAAGGCACTTCTGCCGGAAGAGCGCGCGCTCCCATATAGCAGAGCACTGAGAGCACAGACATTCACTGATCAGAGCGAGAGCGTCGCGAAATGTCACAAAAGAGGTGTGTTTTTGGTTGCCAGGGCAAGACAACCCTGCACAGATTACCAAAAAAACAGCATTAAGGGACCAGGGGATGGAGTTTATTTTTACAGAGCATCAACGGAGTTGTGCAAGTGTTTTTGTTTGTTCCCTGCATTTCGAAGATGCTTGTTTTACAAACAAGGCCCAGTTTGACGCCGGATTTGCACATTGTTTATTTCTTAAGGATAATGCAGTCCCAACGAAAAAGGGTCACGATCGTGTGTTGGAACCGCATGCGGTGAGTAAAACTGCTTCAAATATCTCTGTGTTGTTAACTTAGCTATCGGCGTGTAAGCACATCAAGTAAACAACATGCGACGTTGTCATCAAACTGCACTTTCCACATGTACAGCTTAAAAAAAAAAAAAAAAAAGACGACAAAGTGGAACTTAGTCATTTTCCAAAACCGCTAAGCAAATATATACAGTTTCAGTACATACCACATAGAGACGTTGTTGCTGATGCTGCTCTTGTTAAATTTCAGCCTCTGGATCTGATTCTGGATCATAAATATACGCTGAATCTGACTGTTAGCCATGGTTTGTTTTGGATGTGTTTTTCCTCACGGTAATGTCACAGCTTCCAAACGCTCTCAACGCAAAAGCCTACTGGCGCTCGTGATTCTTTAGCTCCGCCCACACGTCACGCCTCCAGCCGGTCGTGTTTTTCCCGGAAAAATCGGTACAGGTTATCTTTCTCTTATGAATATAATAAAACTAAAGACTTTTTGGAGTTATGAAGGATGCAGTACTACTCTATAGGTACTCAAGATTAACACCCCCCCCCCCCCCCCCTTTAATGTAAAAGAAAGAAAATCATACAAATTGAAAAAATAAAGTTATTGCATTGAAATAATTGCATGTTTTATATACAGGTACTTGCATAAAGATTTTAGATTGCATAAAGAACTATACAACTATAAAAACGTGTACAGTTACTATAATGCACTCATTAACAAGAGTAAAACAGAATATGAGACATTTTTCAGATGTTTTATAACAAAATGATAATTTCAAGAATTGAACTGACTTTATATAAGTGTTGTACAGTCAACTATTGGTAATTTAAACTATTCAGTAACCCAAATTCTTCTTCATTTATGTTCAACAAAAAAAAAAAAAAAAAAAACATACAAGATAAGAAAAAAAATATGATGTTGAGAAAATTATGACAGAATGTTTTTGGGAAAACTATGTTTTTAAAATAGATTAAATAGGCCTACAAAATGATCAGCAATAAATTCTAAATACTTGAGTAACTGAATGCAACAAATAGTATACTATACTATACTACTATTCTATTACTATATTGCATGTTTTATAATGTAGCCTTAATATGTCTTAACATCATACCTAGTTCAAAATAGACATTGGGCCCTATCATACACCCATACATTTTAAAGAGCTGAAATTAGACTGCGCCATAGACCAACTCAAACCTAAAGTCTAAAGTCAATGGTGCAATATGTTTTTGCTATATCGAGTGCGTTGGTAGAAAATGCACCTCTTGGCGGGTCCACAGTGCTCATTGACTTTGCTTATTACACAAAAGTCAATTATTAAAAACTAAAGGATTACAGTGTAAAATAATATTATTTTGTAGACTACATAAATATAAAAATGTAATGATGTATAGTCATTGCGTGTATTATAATTAGGCTACCTATTTGCAATTCAGCCTATTACTACTTAAAAAAATGAATGAAATTCTACTTCATCCCACGCCTTCTTCACCTCGGGATCGAATTCTTCGCTTGAGAAGCGTTTAGCTTTTCCACCAACAAATTCCGCCATGTAAATACCGATTTGCCATGGCGCAAGCACATCTCGCTCTTAAAGTAAATGGGAGATGACACTCTGTTTGGTTTATTAAACGTTACGCCCATTACTTATTAAGAGAATAGGGACAACCCATTCCAAAAACACGGACTGTTTTTCCGTTGTTAAAATGGCAAAAGTGGATTTGGACACGCCCTGAGTGCAGCTACGCCGTGTGCTTTACACTTGCATTTCGATTGTTAAAATAGGGCCTACTGTATCAATCACCCCATTATCCCTGTCATGCTAGTCAATTATACTCACTCGTGGTCAGGAGAAACTAAAGGTCTGTTTTACCTGGTCTGTAATACCTGTGCTGTGAAATCAAATGGTTTCAGAGCAGTTGCAATTTAGGTAGTATGAAACTGACATCCTTACATCACTCCAAGTGCTGACTTTCTTGAAAATCTTGCTCGCTCATCTATTAAGCAAAATACAGTGTCTTCTGGCAAAGCCATAGAGAATCAAAGCACACAGCGCCCCCAAGTCTATAATATCTATCAACACTGTTGTCCTAACTGGAAATAAACAATCTGGTGTAGGCCAACATACATTTATGTTTATAGAGCAGAAGCATCTGCAACCATCCACAATAATTACGTGTGCCGAACATAGACTCCTCACTTTATCTTCCCCACTAGCCTCGATTAGATATAAGAAATAAAAAGGGCAGCAGGCCTTCGGAAAAACCCACATTAATATTTTCAGACAAGCCTAAGCTCATGGACAGATGGATCGCACCCAAACGGTCAGCTAAGCATCTGATGTGGTTAAGATCGCCACCTCTGCTGACTCTCCCCAAGGCGAATAGAGAAAACATAAAGTGGTCCAGACACAGACTGTCCGTCGCATCCAGATGCAAGCTTTAGGGAAATGCAACAGTGTAAAAGAACTAAAGGAAAGACAGATGTGTTTTGTAATTTGTGGCGTAGATTATGTGATTTACAGGCAGTATTAAGCACTGCGCTGAACGTACGAATAACATCCTGCCAATATTGCTTGCAAGGAACAGTAACGCAGCACAACAAATCATTTTACGGGTGTGAAAGTCAAATGTCTCTGTGATGAATATAAACAGGTGTACTTTGCACTGCGTCAGTGATGTTTACAGCCTTCTATAACAAAGGATTTGCATGTCTAGCAAAATAATCAGCAGCAATGGTTACAAACCTGTGAAGAGAGGTGAAAAAAACAGCTGACCTCACTCTGGTGCACTCAGTATTGTTTTGCTAATTAATAAAGTTTTAGGCCTACATATAAATAAAAGATACATTTTTAGGAGTGTGATGCTTGTAAAGATAATAATACTTTGGCGCAGCAGGCTTTTTTTATTTATTTTATTTTATTTTATTTTTTATCAGAAGTGATGGTAAAGGAATTTGACATAAGAAAATACAAAATATATAAATAAATAAATATTAAATTCAAACAAATGTTATTTAACTTTCTATTAATCAAAGAATGAACAAAAAATAATTTGTATACATCTTTCTTTCACTCAGAAATTTCTAGTGAATTTCACAAATATTTACAAAGAATGGAAAGTAACAGTGAATTAAATATTAACTTATGAAATAGAAAGACTGAAATAGTGTGTTCTGTTTTCTACAGTGTATGTCACTTTCAGCTCATCTTCCCACACTATGCCTATCCTTTCTATATTTGTATATATGCATATATAAAATTAAATACCTGTTTGGACAGATGCAACAATATGAATGTTAACACTACACAACATTATGATACAAGATGGATTACAGTTACAGATCATTAGCACCACAGCGCTGCTCATCTCTATCACTAAAAGCTCCTTGTCTGAAGAGCCCAGAAGCTTTAATACTTTACGACTGGTCACAATGGTTTATCCAATGAGGTCGCAGCATGTGACTGTTACATACAGTTCCAGAATTGAATCAAGGAGAGCTGCAATTGACAACAAGAACAGCATCATTAAAGTAAAACTCTATGAGGCTAAAGGCGAGTGTTGTCCTAATCTGATCCGGATGACACTGCAGCAGTTTTCTGCTTTGCCTTCAGTCTCCACGGGAGCCAACCAAGCTTTTGATGTAACACGCAAACATGCAGTTAATAGCAAAGCTATTAGATAGCCTACATGAGAAAGAAACTATATTGAGATTCAGTTGTCATCAGCACTGGCGAAACCAGGTTCTGCGGAGCAAAGTGGAATTGAATTGACAGCAGTGATGACACAAGAAGTGAAGGAGCTTAATCAAATTATTGGAGACCATTTTCACCTTGAGTTTATTCCAGCGGAAGGGCACATCCTTTTACAAGGTAAAAAAAAAGTGATAATGGTGGAAGTGATGATTTCTTGGGTTACTAAATTTGACAGATCTTTGATATCTGAGTCCCTTGCCTCATCAAGTGTGAATATAGATGAGTTATTTAATTTAACACTCTGACATGAGAGAACTTAACAACCAACATAATATGTGTTGGCTAGGACTTCCTTTTGCGAACAAACTGCTCATGCCTGAATCTGGGGAGTAAGTTGTTATTTCTGAGCCAATTAACCTTTTTTTTTGCTCAATCTTTTAGTTTTCCCTTTGTTTCAAGGAGTCACCTGGCAAAAGAGTTCATTAAGAACTGCTTAGCCCAGTCAAAAGCATTCTCGCAAGCTTGAGATTTTTCTCCGTGCCTTGTTAAAAGCCTCACGAACAGGTCAAGTTTAAAATGTCCATTGCTCTGGGTGTGTGTTCACGGTATGTGTGTGTGTGTGTGCACTTGGATGGGTTAAATGCAGAGCACAAATTCCGAGTATGGATTGCAACTTTCAGTTTTCACTTTAATTTTCAAATTTCTTCAAGGTCTTTTCCATTCAGTCATTAAAGATCAGCAAGGAATAACGCATTATTTTTGTCCAATGTGACAGTGAAGACATTTATATTGTTACTACTGTATTTATAAAATATTTTATTATTATTTTTATGATCGATATGTGGCACCTTAAATTGATTAAAAAAAAACTAACATTTTTAAATGTATGCATTTAATTGCATTAAATGATGTTATGAGATTTAAATCTCAAGATGTTACTAGATTTTATGAAAAAAAAAAAAAAACTAACCACTCACCACTAAGTCGCAACAAGTCACTGTCCTAATGACTGAATAATTGATTTATTCAATACTGCTGATTCATTCAAGAAACAAGCAAAGACTGTCTTTTTAATGAGTCATTAAATCCTTGAATCCTCACCTGATTTGTTCAAAAACAATGAATTATTCAGGAAAGAAGCAATGTTGTGTTGATAAAAGATGCAATGGTTTTGCTGCCACTGTGTCTAAAATGTACTTCACTTAATATTAACTTAAACATAGCTTATTTTTAATTAATCAATTTATTAAATATACCATTGGATAAAGTACTCGGACATGCAGTCTTTATAACCGGACTGTCTGACCTAAAGCCATCCTATTTTGAACGTTCTATTCAACAATCAATCCTGAAAAAAGTAGCACATTTTCCACAGAAATATTCAGCAAAACAACAGTTTTCAGAATAATAGGATAATAATAGGAAATAATACTTGAGCACCAAATTGGCATATTAGAATGAACTTTTAGAGTTTCCTAACAAACTAACCACTCTCGCTCAAATCCCAGCGTCATTATTTCTTACCTTTTTTTTTTTTTTTTTTGCTCAGAGTTCAGTTTTCCCTTGGTTTTAAGGAGTCATCAGGCAAAAGAGTTCATTAAGAACTACTTAGCCCAGTCAAAAGCATTCTCGCAAGCTTGAGGTTTGTCTCCGTGCCTCGTTAAAAGCCTCCCGAATGGGTCAGGTTTAAAATCCCTTCGAGCTCTTTCTCATTCAGTCATTAAAGTTCAACCGAGGCCTCGGGGGAAATCAACAGAGGTGAGGCTCACGAAACTCCAGCCTAATGCCATCTTGTCGGTGATGAGTAATCCAAGCACCACGACATTATGAGCAATAAAGAGAGGAAATATTTAGCTGACTCACTGAAAGCTTCAGCCGGCCAGAAAGAAATAAATGCAAATTGACAGATCCATCCCAGGTTTGTTTCCTGGCAAATGCATTCCGCGCCGTATGACTTGTGTGTTTGTTGTGGGCGTAAGTAAAACTCAAAGGGCAGATACTTAATGGGGGATAAATTTCTCTATTGACCGGCTTTTTCTTCCGATAGGTTGTGGGTATTTCTTCCAATCTCATTATCTGAAGCATCCATTATCAGATTAGAAGCCTGTTTCATGCATATTTGGTTTGCGGCACTGTACTTCAAAGAAAATTGATTTGGAAAGTAAATAATAACCAGCAAATGATAGCTACACATCTCTGTACCGTCTGTCGTGCAGTGTAGGTTTTTAAAGCAGTCGCTCTTTACCTATAATGTGCTTTTCCAGCGTGCAGTAAGAGCTCCCTACACCGTTTCTCTGAGAAAAGCACTTCTTCATTTCATTTGGTGCAGGCGTCTTTAATAAGCCATGAAACTTCACACTCTGCTGCATTACCTTCTCCACATGTTGCTTAAAGCTACTCAGTGTGGAGCAAAGAGGAAAGTGTTTCAGTGCCTAGTGAAGAAGGAAATGTATCTCAAACTGAGTGATGATGATGAGTGCTGCTTTTCCACTGAACGGTGGGTTATTGATGATTGTAACTTCAGTATTGTGTGTTTAAAAGGTGCCAGAATTTAGAGATACAATGTTGCAGGAATTAACACTTGTGCATCCTTTTTATTGATTGTTTAATTCACTTATTTATGTAGGTTATGTTAATGCAAACAGCTTACATTTTTGTCAGATATCTGTATTATTATTGGAAGTTTATTACTTCACCATTTCCCTTCAAAAAAACTATTTTACATTAGACAGAAAAAAAAAAAAAACTCAGGACCATTCTTTGTGAATAGGCTTTCATTCTGTTGGCAATGCTTCAACATTTTTTCGATTATAAATGTTATACTATTTTACACCTGATAGCACCATTTTGTCAGGCTTGGCCAAATAATTGGAGCAGATATTTCATTTTCCAGTTTTCTGGTTCTGCAGAAAAAAGACTAATTGAATATTGAAATTATGCAAAAATTAAAAAATTAAAAAAATTAAAATACAACAACAAACTGGCAGCTAAAGAGTTAATATAAACAGTATTTATTAACATTTTTTTGGTATGGATATTTTGTCAAAAAACCTGTTTAACAAAGATTAAATAATGCACATACTTAGTAGTGCACATACCTTCAAACAAACAAACAAACAAACAAACAAAAAACACCCATTTAGTATTTAATTGACTTTTTTATGTTTGTCACTGATATTATTATATAAATCTTAGTAAATATTATGCTACATATTCATATATATGAAGAAAGACTGACCTTGAATTCTGTCAACAAAATTGACTATTACTGATTATTCACTATTCACAAGTATATATGAGGTCAGCTATGCATATGCACAGTTTATTGACCCAAAGTATTGTTTCCCTCAAGGTAACATACAGGGTTTATTATTATTATTATTATTATTATTATTATTTTTTTTTTTTTTTTTTTTTTTTTTTTTATTACTATTTTTTTTTTTTATTTTTTTTTATTATTATTAATTTTTTTTTTTTTTATGCACTTTCAGGCTGAAAATATAAATGTAAAAATCACGGAGATGATTGCCCGAGACAGGTAAAGGTTGTACAAATATATATGCTGGTAATATGGTTGCTTTGACCCACACACTATGCTATAAAAACACTTACTCCGCATACAGTGCATCATTTTATGTAGTTCTCTTTCTCTGACCTTCCCATGCATCTCATCCCTTTATGTTCTTCCCGTTAGGAAAATCAGTTTTAACATTCAAATAGTTAAACTATGCATCATCAATTTAATTTGCCTCCAGGCTCCACACGTATGAAGAGAATTGGTTCAGGGCGAGTAAATGTCTCTTCAGCACCTTTACAGAGAATGTCTTTGACTTTTTATCATTATTCCACTCATAAAACCACTGCTGGCTTTCTTTTATTCTATGGCAGACTCAGTGTTAATTAACTCACTATTAAATTTTTGTCCATGATTGGATTATTAATTATAGGCATACTTGAATGCCCCTTTGTATTTTCAAGGTCGGCTAAGAGATTTTAGTCATATTCCTCATTATGCCTTTTATTTGATAGCAATTTTGCACTTGCATTACAACTTTAAGAGATTTCCCAAATGGCCCAATATAAATAATAATAATAATAATAATAATAATAATAATAATAATAATAATAATAATAATAATAATAATAATAATAATAACCAAGATCTATCTATCTATCTATCTGTCTGTCTGTCTGTCTGTCTGTCTATCTATCTATGTTTTGATTTTTTTTTTTTTTTTTTTGCAGAAAACATACTGATAATTTTCTGCTCGGAAATTATTCGTTTAAAAATATATAATAATAATTCATGACATAAAATCTAAATAAATATTTAACTAAAATATAATACAATATAAATTTAATACAATAAATAACAAATTAAATAATCTGAAACTTAAAAAAGTACAGCCTTATTAAAAAAGGCAACAACTCAACAGAATGACTACAATTGAAAGGGAAAATAAATCTAAATAATAATTCAATTTAAATCAAAGTTTTTCAAAGACACTAAAATAAAAGATTAAAGATTGCTTTCAGCAGTAATATTTAATGCTGGTGGAAGGAGCAGCAGGCAGTAGGAACAAGAGTTAAATTGATGGCAGATTACTTTTACTTGAAGAGGCAGGTGATAGCACCATTAGGTGAACTGTACAATGCAGCATTATCCATTTCAGAGTCCAAAAGCCACTGAGGTGGAAAACAAAATCTGTCACCCTCCTTTTTCACTCTAATCGAGCTTAAAGGTGATCAATGACACAGCAGGCAGTGCTATCTGACTCTCTCTCTCTCTCTCTAGAGTGTGAAAAAAATAAAATGTGCGTTCGACTTCAAACAGCCTCCTGTAAAGCTATGTAAAGAAGGCCTTTCTGTCTTACAACAGGTGAAGAGACGTAAGGATACTTGGTAGTAGATACGTGTGAAGCATAGAAGTCCATATGAAATTAAATGAAAAGTTTTGAATGCATAGAAAAAAATACAAATGATAATATAAGAAAACATAGTGGGCTATTATTGGGAAGGATAATATGGAATTATCTTCATTCACACAAGATGACAACAAAAACAGATCAGGAAAAGGTTGATTAATTGATATGTTTGCTGTTCGGTTTTAATGGTATCAACCAATATTTGTTATAAACCATTAGGTGAGCACCATTCTGTGTAAATACAATTGAATTGATTTGTTAGCTCGACATATAGTTGGAGCTGCTCACAACCTGGGGCTTTTCTCACATTTTAGACCAACTGTATTAATGATTAAACACGATAAGACTAATAAATGTGTGCTGCATTCACTCCATCTACACCACCAAACAAATAAAATAGACATAGATAGCCATATATCGACTCGCAAGTTTGTCTGTGTTTTCTGCAAAATGTCACAGCATTGATTCATTTGGTGAATTATTGTAGCTGAATGCTGAAGTTTTTGCTTACTTTCTGTTTTCACTGAAGAAGCGTTTTATGTAGGAGACATTAATCAGAACGCACAAGCTACGGGCGTACAGCGAGGATATGTACACCTCGCTCAATTTCCAAAACAAAACACTTACAACTTCAGTGCAGACAGATTGTACCTGTGTGATTTAATATACAGCGGTGTATTATAATATAAACTACAGCGTGCAATTAAAAATATACTGTTTTTGTGGCACCAGTCGCATGAGTAAGAACCTTTCTGTTCAGAAACCCTTCAGCAATTCGACAGTATTTGATTTTGAATATCATGTTGCAACTTTCGTGTAATGCACTGATTTTAACATTAGTGACAGATGAAAGAATCTCAAAGCATTCCAAAGACAACTGCATAAGTAATGAAGATGTTTACAAAAAATAAAAATAAATTAAAAGCCACTGGTCTCTTCAAACAAACTCAGCATTCATTCAGTGACGCTGCTGTATTAAACGATGTGTTCAGAATACAACGTGGCCTGTATTCAAGGCAATTACATAATGAGTCACAACGTCCTAACATCAGTGAAGTCCAATGTGTGAAAATGTGTCTTCTGACTCAAAATCCAACCCTTAAAATGCTGAATGAATTATTTCTGACTCTGGTAAATTATTTACTTGGATTTGCTCCCGCTCCTACAAGGAACATATGCATTATGGATTTGGCTGACATGCTCAGAGGAAACGTTTTCGGAGCGACGGAGCAGGTTGATTATAGGTAACACCTCCGCTCTGGCCTGGACATTTAAACAGGTCAACACTGGCTCCTTCGAAGTCTTAGGATGATATTTTGATCTGAAGGTTTGATGTTTAGGTATTCCAGGGGTGAAGAAAGGATTCACAATGTACTTAATAAGATGTAACACATCATGAATCAGTTTTAAATGTCTCGTTGCGATTCCGATTGAAAGCTTAAAAAACTAAACTCTCCAGAAACATCAATCATTCCAAAATGTGTCATAAAAGTTTAATAATTAGGAACAACTCTTTGATGCAACAGCTATGAAGATAAAAATGCATATTGGTTTTACAGATATGACTTCCATTGAGTTATTTTTATTTTTTATTTAGGAAGTTAATGTTCAGTTAGCAGCTCAGTGCAAAAATAGTGCCACATGTTGTGATTTGGATGATGAAAATGAATTTGGTTATGTGACGTCTGCACTTAATTTGCTGAATGTCAGACACTGAAAGGGGCAGAAACCCTTAAAACTATTAGGATTTGGCTAGTTTCTGTGGCCCACTGCATAAACTGCTTGGACTTGCATGTGTTACAATTAAGTCATCAGTTTTTTTTTTTTTTTTTTTTTTTTTTTTTGTTTAAGACTGACTTTAATTCAGTTCCATCAAATTATTATTTGAATCTAATTACATTTGAAAAGTTATAAGTAATTTAAATAATGTTAAATTATGTAATAGTGTAAAAAGTAGATTATATATAAATATTATAATATAATTTCATATTATTTAACTTTTTTAATTTGTATAATTTTATTTGATATATTTTTAATTAATAAAAAAATATAACATTATAATATAATTGTTTACATTTTATAAAAGCCTATTTTACACACACGCAATATGCATATGCAAATCAGAACAAAGGTTAAATCACATAGATAATATTCATATGAATTGTCAATGTGATATTCCTTTTACAGCTCAATAATCAAGAAGGTAGTATTGATTACTCGCATACACAACATTGCCAGTGACCGTGACTATTTTTGCACAAAAACCACAAAGCACAGTGAACCACTAAGCGTCAAATAAACACATAAACTGAGTGATGCAAAAAGTGCAAAACTGGTTGTTACGCTTGTGGTTTTACCCAGCATTCACTATTTTCTGTTGAAATGGAGAAGCCAGCGTTGATGGCAGTTGTAAATGAGTTGTGATTGTCCGATCTAGCAGGAAAACTGACCAATGCTTCTCACTGAGGGGAGGGAGCAGAGGCTGGCAAAATCTAATTACATGGACACAGCTTAATTTAGCCTCAACAAAGGGCCAATCGATGATAAGGAAGTAGCGGAGAGTAACTTTGACACCAGTCCGTTGGTCATGTCAGTGTCCAGCCTAGTTGCTGCACGTTGGCATGTGGTTAATCGAATTAACTTCACCCCTTCTGCATTATGGAGCTCTTTCTTCTTTTGATCAACTCAAACTCCACAACATCCCGCCAGAGAGACAATCTAACACTATGCACTACTCACAGCCCGGCAGTAAGACGACTTATTGTAAAATCAATAGCCTCATAAGGGGCTCTGATTCTTGTTATACACACCTTTACTGGGAGGGAGTGGTAAGATGAGGTTCACATCAATGCAATATTAGTCTATTAAATTAGAAAAGGCTTGGTAGGCAGGAAATCGTATTTAGTTACTAAAGGAAAAAGTTTCAGCACTTTGGAAGCAGAGGGCAAGGAGAAAACAGAGACAGACAAGATTATATCCTAACCCTTAGAGGGACTGATTTATATGCACAATTATAATAGAAAGAAAGAACCCGTGAAAGCTTCAGTTTTTTTTTTTTTTTTTTTTTTTTTTTTTTTTACTGCACTGAAAACTTCATTTGTACGGTGATGCATGTATAACTTGTTAAACATGGATCCACATTAATACATATTTAAAATATATAATTATTTTAATTTTGTTTTCCAATAAATTTAATAGTTTTTTTTAAGTATTAATAATAATAGAATATACAGTTTATACAGTATAAAAACCATTACGCCTACGGGATGTCCCCACTTTCAACAAAAAACAAACGTGTGTGTGTGTGTATGTGTGTGTGTGTGTGTGCGTGTGTGTGTGTGTGTGTGCGTGTGTGTGTTCAAATTGAATGTGTTTCATGATTTATGATCACTCTCACTGATGAGCGCTTGGGTGATCGACTCTAATATGTGTAACTGTAATATGTATATTCTGTATTCTCTCTTGAAGTGTGTTCAAACTTTCTCTGGTGTAAATCGGGTAATTAAGTGCCCTCAATATTGTCTGAATTCTCTCTCCAGATTAGCATGCTTAACATGTTTTTACTTTAGTCGATGAGGAGAGTTAGTACAGCTTTAATGGTATTTGAAAGCTGGCTCATCTGCACTTTTTTTTTGTCCCCTTGCCATGGCAACAGACTGTCCAGGAAATCCATCTGAATTTGATGGGCCGCATTCTGAACTGCAATAACTCCACCGCATGCTAAGCTTCCAACTTTATGTGTTCACAGAGTAATTAAGAACTTATTTTTCCTGGCCTCAAGGTTGCAGTTAAACCCATATTGCCATTTCTGATGTGGCGTGCCTGGAATATCCATAGTCAGATGGCATCAGGTGAGGACCGTGCACACATTCATCCTCAAGCTGTGTTGACGCAACACATGTGACAGGGTCTTTAGGAGGTCATGTGATTGACCATGAGGCCATCATCACTGTGCCCTTGAGTAAGGCACCTGAAGGCACTTAACCCTTGGTTGCTCCAGTGGGGTTGTCCGTAAGAGCCAAAGTTCATGGCGCTTTTCTCTGGTGACATGGTGTTAAAGTAGCAGACTAACAGCTCTGGTTGTGCAGTGGTGATAAAGAAAGATTTTTCTTCTTGTTGTTTTGTAGATTTGCATGGCAACAGCATGAAGATTGAAGACTTATGGGAGCTGTAAGCTATTTTTTTATGTATTATACCACATATAAAACGTCCCTATTGCCTGAATCTACAATTTTCATAGTCATGAAAATAAAGAAAACTCTTTGAATGAGAAGGTGTGTCCAAACTTTTGGTCTGTACTATATATATTTATATAAACACAGACCAATTAGAGAACCCAATAAAAGTGGATGGAAAATTGAAACAGTTCTTTCAAAGGCTAGGTTTTGGTAAGAAGACAAAACACTGAAGTGAACAAAATGGCGATAGCTAGAACAAACGCTTTAATTGATTTGGCCATCTTTACAGGTTTGATGCTAAACCACCACCACATGAGCAGGTCTGGCCCCATCCAGAATGTGTGCCAAAAAATCTATAATCTGTCCACCCAAATCAACTCAAGCTCAAGGTTTCTCCACCAAGAACAGCCTTATCATGTTTTTGATGGTCTCAGGGCTCTGCTCCCCCTCTATGGAATCATCTGAGCACCATTTTCAGCTCCTAACACAGACATATTACCATGAGTCAGCAAGACCAATGGCCCTACTGCAAACAAATGATTCAGCAATATCATGACCATAAATTCCCCAACCAGCAGAAGTCTTACTTGCAACATTTCTAGTGTACTAAAGTCATATACAAGAGAAATGTTAAATGTATGAACTAGGTCAGCACATACTGTACTGTATTATCATGTGTTTCTCCATTCTAGAATCCAATCTTTCAGTGAACAGTTCTCAAAAGATCAATTTTTGTCTTATTGTGGAAAGCATTTTAATAATTCAAAGATAATTTTTCCACTATAAAGAATCTGTTGTCCAGTGGAAAGGTTCTGATGATCTGAAAGGTTCTTCATGGAACCATCATAAGCGGTAAAGAACCCTTTATTTAAGAGTGCAATAAAATAAATGTCTGTGGTAAACAACAGAACACACTCGTTCATGTTGTGAATAGTTTCATATCACAGTCAGTAACAGAATATCTCACATTATTATTATTATTATTTGCAAGACATATATATTTATTGAATATTAAATAGCCACGTGGTAGCTTTACATTTCACTATCATGTTTAAAAAAAGAAAATGGTGTTTAAACAATATTCACTGAGAAATTTCAGTATCACTTTCAGATAGATTATATTAGGGACACATATTCACTATTAACGAAGTGTTTTCTCTAAGTAAATAATGTGCTGCTTGTTCACAGTAAGTAAGGTAGTTGTTGGAATAGTTATGTTTAGGCACTGGTAGGGTTAAGCGATCTAGAATTTGGTCATGAAGAATGAGTTAATAATATGTGCTGAATGTGCTCTATAAGTACTAATGAACAGTCAATATGCTAGTAATATAAGTTTTGTTTTTTTTGTTTTTTGGTTAGTCACATTGCTTTGGGGAAACTAATTTGTACATCCATTAGGGTGATTTAACACACACTCAAACACACACACACGCAAGCTCAGTTTGACAGCTGCAGGCTTTACATTCTCTCCTGAGCTCAAAGAATAAACAACGTTTGTCAAACAAACTCTCTCTTATTTATTGCTGAAGGCAAACTAATTCTTCTTCCTAATCAATTCAGCTGCATGCAAAGCACGAAGAGGAGCCACCCGTTGAGTTGGACAGAATAACTTGTTATGAGAGACTTCAGGATTGGTGTCTGACTGTGTTTGTGAAATGCTCTTCACGACTAGTTTCTAAAGAGTAAAGCGTGACAAGGCTGTGATGAAGTAACAGGGTAAATTCAACTATAAGAGTCATGACCTTTTTGAAAAACATGTAATGAAAGAATAAAGCAGAGTGACGAGCACAGGAAAACACAACCAGTCTGCACACACAAAATGTTAAGGGACATTGTTAAAGTATACTTTATACCAAGATGAAATATACTAAATAAGAAAATAATTTAAAAAAATGAAATGAAATAAACAATAGTTATTAAAAATGACAAAAACACAACAGAATAATGAAACATTAACCCAAACTTAATTGACGACAGAAAATACAAAACTAAAATCAAATTCAAAATATATGTGAAACACTATAAAATACCTCAATGATACTAAAAACACTGCTCTAAAGCTGTTCAGGAGCTCAGGTTGTATTTATGTTGATCATTTTTATATGTTTGGTACATGCTTTAATTATTTATGATTAAACTTTTACTTGTTACCCATTTTTATTGTTTTGCACTTTACCAATGAACAAAATGTTGCAATTATGTAGAAAAAAACTGGTTTGGAACGACAAGTTGAATAAATAATGACAGATATGTACCTTTTGCCTAAAATGTCTTCTAATGTTCCACTTCCAGACTTACTGTTGCATGTAAATTTGTGTTCAAGGATCGTTTGCAACAGGTTGAGAGTTTTTGCTCTTCTGCCATTTGGATAAAACATTAAATAAAATGCGTCAAATCAAATTTCTGACACGTCTCATGACATGGGTTTTGTTGTTGTCTGTCACTTTGCACTCTATGAAGTGTCAGATCACTAGACGTTCTTCCTAGAAGCTAAATGAGGAGAAAAACATGTTTTTTCAAAGTCGCTAGGTCTCAAGCACATCACTACAAAAGAAAAAAGTTTTTTTGGCAAATGCAGATATTTCCTCAACAGCATAAAATTAACTAATTCCTAATGTAGTAGGAAAATACTAAATTTGCAGAAAATTACAACAGACTCTAAACTGACTATTTTCTTTCTCATGCAATTTTCTGCTCAATGCTAATGTGTGTTGAAAAAATTGTACAAACTACTGGTGTCAATCGCAGTGATTTGGGTCAGGAAACACATTGTCTGCTTTCACTCAAGCTAAACAAGTTTATTTGGCTCAGAAAACATAAGTTAGAATAATTGCATTTTAATATGTTTTTTGTGAATCTAAAATATTGACCGCATTACTTCTCACTGAATATGTGTCATGCAAAAACCATATCGGGGCAACTATCTATGAAAACAATAAGCACAGGTGGGAGTTGACTCATACCAAATGGCTAGCTATTTTCCTAACGCTGAGTTGCTTCCATGTTGCATTACCATTGCAAAATTCCCACCCACGTTTCCTCAGCTCCCGCTGGCTAGGTCACTTAGAGTCTTTGAGGAAGCTCCTCCATAAAGGATACGTTAGTTGAGGAGATAAATGGGGTGTGATGCTCTAGGCAAGGGCTATTCAATTAGTTTCATTTGAGGGCCGGATTATTGAATTGAAAATTTGAACGGGGCCAAGGTGGAGGGGCCCATCCCGATCGCTTTTTGGGGGTAAAATCAACTAATATTACCAACACTTAAATGTATAAAAACATTAACAATATATGTCAGTCAATTAAAAAACAAAACAACAAAAAAACTTTTAAAACTTCTGAAACACCAGTAACACATCAAATAACTGAACGATGAATAAATGATCAGAAACTGGACGGCACCACATTTATCAATGTAAAAATAAAATGTGATTGCATTTACAATTAATAAAATTACAATAAATACAATGTCGGTTTACAGATTCAATGTGTTTTAAAGGGGGGGGGGGGGGGTGTGAAATGCTATTTCATGCATACTGAGTTTTTTACACTGTTAAAGAGTTGGATTCCCATGCTAAACAAACCTTCCGGTTTGTCACAAGTTTCGGAAAGTTTTTTTTCGAGTATGGGTCTGTGTGACGTTAGATGGAGCGGAATTTCCTTATATGGGTCCTAAGGGCACTTCTCCCAGAAGAGCGCGCGCTCCCATATAGCAGAGCACTGAGAGCACAACAGACATTCACTGATCAGAGCGAGAGACCGAAATGTCACAAAAGAAGTGTGTTTTTGGTTGCCAGGGCAAGACAACCCTGCACAGATTACCAAAAAAAAAAAAAAAAAACGGCATTAAGGGACCAGTGGATGGAGTTTATTTTTACAGAGCATCAACGGAGTTGTGCAAGTGTTTTTGTTTGTTCCCTGCATTTCGAAGATGCTTGTTTTACAAACAAGGCCCAGTTTGACGACGGATTTGCATATTGTTTATTTCTTAAGGATAATGCAATCCCAACGAAAAAGGGTCACGATCATGTGTTGGAACCGCAGGCGGTGAGTAAAACTGCTTCAAATATCTCTGTGTTGTTAACTTAGCTATCGGCGTGTTAGCACATCAAGTAAACAACATGCGATGTTGCCATAAAACTGCACTTTCCACATGTACACCTAAAAAAAAAAAAAAAAAAAAAAAAAGAAGACATAAAGTGGAACTTAGTCATTTTCCAAAACCGCTAAGCAAATATATACAGTTTCAGTACATACCACATAGAGACGTCCTGCTGTAGTCGTTGATGCTGCTGCTCTTGTTCAATTTCAGCCTCTGGATTACCATTTTATTTCTTACACATGCAGGGTGTTTAACCAGATTCATGTGACAAAATTCCCATCATTCTCCATGGCAAAATGAGGATGATACATTATACAAACAGACATGAATGACCTAATGTGTATCCTTCATTATAAAGCATGAAGGCTAAACAAAGCTGTGAGTAAATGAAAAACTTTCAGATAGATATTTAACAAGTAAAGAACAATCATCAGCTGGCTGTATTTCAGGGGAAATGGTCTGTAGCCTTGCTCCACATGAAATAGCTGTTAAGTCGCTTTCCTGCTCCTTGATGAACTACATAATGACTCTTAAAATAACCGTCCGAAGTGTATAAGTTCTGTCGCTGTGTGAAAACGCATGCTGAAACAAAGTGTTCTTTCCATCAATCTACTAGTTACAGAAAAAAAAAAAAAACTACAGTGCGAACTTCTCGAGCTATTTGTTTGTACAGCCACTGATAGACCTGCATAAACAATATCTGTTTCTGTTACTGACAGTGATAAAGACAGCCAATGATGAAACAAAGTGAACAGTCACTTTATAGTTCTCTGTCTCTGCTTAATTATCTCAAGACATTTTTTTTTCACCCACAAATAATAGCAGTTATATTAACACAGAAGCATCATTAATCATGAGCATAGGCATTTCTTTTTCACATTTTAACACTGTTCTTACAAGGGGGTCACACTATTCAAAGCAATTAAGAGTTATTCATTTTCCATAAGAGATGCTGACGTCCAACAACATGAGCGACATCAACCGTCAGTGATGTAATGTGGACAGGTACGAAGTTGAGAAAAGAAGAGATTTCTTATCAAATTTACTACAATAATATGTAGTATATGGGTAGTAAATACAAAAATTTATAACCTTTTTTTTTTTTTTTTTTTTTTTACTTAGTTTTCAATCAGATTATTTATCATTTCAGACAAACAGCCATTATACTCAAAATAAAATAATCTATTTAACTCCTGACAGACATATACATTTCTTGGTCTTAACATACAGTATATTCACAAGTTACATCTAAATAGGCACATCACAAATAGTGTAATATCTTTCAGGAATGTAAAGTTGCCAAATAAAAAAAAGTATTACGCAATTCTGACATGCAAAATAATGGCAAATATATTGTGAATAGTCTTGCTCAGCCCCAGTGTGTATGTGTGTGTGTGTGTTCATGAGAAGAGTCATAATGTATTATGCACGCATCCATTCGCTGCAAGGCATCACAACACTGATAACAGAATAAAATATCTGAATCACAGAAAGCATCACTCATTATATCTCATGAATGCACAATTGTACAAAATGTTATTTCACTGCAACAATCAAAATGTTGTTTAACTGGAACAGACAGCAGCTCATATCTTTGGCCTTGGCGTTCTCAAACCTTCCATAAACATATGAAATAAAAATCGCAAATTTCATGAGCACACAACACTACAGTCCAAACTACCGGTGTATTAAATCATTACAGCTTTCAATGCATTAAAAGATAATGATGCAACGGATATATAGAACTTCTGCAACTGCACAGCTTTAAAAACTGTAATGTACTTCACATCTAATTAAATGTGACTGAAAAACACCCTAATTAAACTATAACGTTTATTTATGTTTGATTAGATTTAACCTGATATATTGCAGAACAAATTTAAACAGTCATGGGACTTTTGTGAAAAACCTGCGTGCCGACCAAGGCCATCAGCAGCACTGTATACCTCAGCTTTTAAAAACCATTTGATTAATATTTCAGAATGCAGGTCGCTAATGTAAATTAAGGTGTCATCAAAACACACTAAATGTCTGCAGTCATATTCTGTTTCTGATATTTAATGATCAGTTATAAATAAGTTTCAACCAAAAACATGAAACATAGAAGAGTCACTTAATATACAGAATTTTTAATATTTAAAATAATAATAATAAATATACAGAGAAAATTGCTGTGATGCACATGCAAAACATCATTATTTGACGTTTTGACCCAAAACACAACTTCCTCATTATCTCAGTGCATGGGCCACCTATAAGCTGATCCTAAAAACACGATGAGCTCATGATATTCACATAATGAACACATATAGAAACTCATTTATAAAATTGGAAAATGTCTAGTGTTTAGTAAACAGAGCCGGTGTTCTGTCGATTTGTCCTACGCTGTCAGATTTTCCTACCTCCCACTAAAACAGTGGGTAGTACAATTCCACAAAGAAAAATTCTACTGTAAAGTTATGGTTTATTAACGTCTACACCTACCACAACCCTAATCATACCCTTACAGTACTGCCAATACAGTAATTATGTGTTATATTCGCGGTTGTAGCTAGAAGGGATACAGCTACAGGAAACCAACAATAAATATTATTTTCTACCAATTAGATTGCGTTTTTATTGAAGTCTACACCTACCCCAACCCTAAACCTACCCTTACAGTAATGCAGATACATAAAATATCGTTGTTTAGCATGAGACAAAGGACGCGATATTGATGTGCGCGTGCACAGTAAACCCGGGGTAGGAAAATCTGACAGGGTAGGATAAAATGTCAGGACACCGGCCCAAGGTATAAGCGAAATAAGCAGCTGCTTAGGGCTCCGTGGCCACCAGGGGGACCTCAAGAGTACATGAATTGGCTTGTTTTTTTGGTTTTTTTCAGAGTTGGTAAAACATGTGACTTGCATATTTTTATACGATTGGCATAAAAAAAATCAAATCACATCAGAAAAGCATTTGTTTTCAATGAAAATTAAGTAAATCATCAAAAAGTAAATAAGAAATCGGTATCGGGCATCGGGTAGGGTTAGGGCAGGTGTAGGGAGGGCTTGTCCCAATAAGGTGACAAACATTAAATAATTTTAATAAAAATTATAATTTAATCTCAATACGTTATTACTGCAAACTGTTTTATAATGTGCTATAATACTGAGGTGCGGAAAACTGCCATTATTTGGAATATGTGGTATTAATAGTTTTTGTCTTCTGTGTAAAAATAACTTTCCTGGGTGTATATATATATATATATATATATATATATATATATATATATATATATATATATATATATATATATATATATATATATATATATATATATATATATATATAGTTGTAAATAATAAATAAATCAAATAAACTTGGTCCTAATAAAAGCTTAACATTATTTACCTTTTCCTACCTTTGGGCTCTTTGCTAGCATATTCCAATATCATTATGCATCAATTAGTTAGTTATAGATTAAGAACTGTTGTCTGTTCTATGCACAGATGGCTTGCTGCTTTGTATAATAATCTATGTTGTTAATTAACACACACACACGCACACACACACATATATTTCTGTATGTATGCATTTTCTGCTGGTTTATTTAGATACTTCTTATTCAATATACCACATTATACCACTTAGTACTGTAATACTTGAATGTTAAAGTGCAAATTAACACCTGACCACTCTTGTGGATTACAATTAAAAATCACAGAAGTGTAAAAACATTGGTGTGATGTAATTAACAACAGCTATAACAAATAAAACTGATGATGGTTGAGTTAGATATGAAGTGAGTGAATAATCAAGCATTGACAAGAATCACTTGTATTGGTGACACCAAGGGACCTCGAAATAAAATTCTGCTTAGGGCCCCATAAAGGCTTGGGTCAACCCTGAGTGAATAACATATTCGTTTGTTCCTGAAAAACAATAATTTGCCATTTGAAAGTATAAAAGCCATGCTGCCCATTTCAAAACCAGACGATGTTGACCTCTCATTATGTGCCTGAATAATAAAAAATAAAAATAAAATCATTGCAGATGATACATGATAGTAATTTGGTTAATTGGTGTAGTTCTGACTCAGTTTTCATAAACACTAGCCTTCAGTAAGTCGCTTAGCGATTGTGTAATGGTCCAACACGAGATATCAACACAACACAACACAACACAGGAATGAGCTGATTGCCTACAAAAAATAAATAAATAAAATAAAAATTAATTCCAAACTGGTCCTGCATAAAATTTTTAAATGCTTGCCTGTATTTTATCAAAATATAATATCATGCTCTGTCTCTGAAATTACCTTCTTTTTTTTTTTTCTTTTTTTTTTTTTTTTGTGATAATAATACAACTCGAAAGTCTCATCCTATATTTTCCCTCACGGATATCTTGTTTCACTTCGAAATGCAAAATGCAACAGATTTTCTAAGTAAAATGAGTTGTAAATGCTGTTTTGTTTGACTTTGCATCTGAGGAAATGCCTTTGGTTAGCATAGCTTTCTGTCTTTCTAGGGTTGAAATGGTAGCAGCTGCATAATCACAGTCTGCATGCTAGAGGCGTTTTAATCAACAAGAGTGATTCATGAGCCTTTGGCTGACAAATACAATAGTGTGGGTCAGCATGCACACACACACACAGGCAATAAAGGCCTAATCATTAGCATGGTTTATGCCTACTCTTAACTCAAGGCGTTTTAAAAGCAAGTTGCTTCCCCTTGAAGCCAGAAAGCTCACAAGTTACACAGTCAGACAGAAAAGCAATCTTTTCTTCCTCTTTCTCTTTTTCCACAGACAGCTCACATCCTTGACAGATGCTTCTGTCTCTGTTTTTCTCTCAAACAATACCAAGGCTTTTCAGGTCCCAAAGTGCAGCAGATGACTTCAATATTAGAGCAGAATTGTGAGGAATGGATCCAGCATGTTATACTCCATCTGACTTGTGTGTTGTTCTCTGTGTTGAGGAAGCTCCTTTGAAACCGTAGCTTGCCAGGATAAGCTACTGTACTTGTGATTTAAAGTCAACTACAGTCAAGCTACCCTTTTGACAAGAAGTTAACTTCACTAAAAGTTAAGACAAATGTAGAAGACATCTAAGGGAACTTTGAACAGAAGTTTTGCAATTGGAACATTTACCTACAGCACAAAAAACAATAGTGACAATGATACGCTTTACCATAAACACAAATGGCATTCTCTCAAACCTGTTCACTAAAATTATTCAAACTACAGCTTGTTTCACTGCTGTCACATGCTCTACTGTAAAGTTGCATCTGTGATAGAAAAACAACGACAACACATACACACTATTTGATTTTTACAGAAAATATAGATTATTTGGAAAACAGCCATATGCTGTTGATTTAAATCTGCATAGCGTCTGTACTTTTCTTGAACTACTCACCAATGTTGATTGTTCTGCTGTGAGGCAGAATATGAATATCTGTGCTGCCTTGGTCTGTTTACAGAGGTGTGTTGATGGTCATGGTTATAAGGTGCGATGTTAAGCCAGTGCACAAGATGCTGTGTCAGGTTGCTTATCAGCTCTGGGGTGTCAGCTGGAAACAGTCTTGCATTCAGCGCAAAGCTTTACACATTTGTACAGGAAGCTACTGATACATGTTTATGTGTGTGTGTCTGTGTGTGTTCCAGCCTGAAAGCTGAAAAAAACATTTTTGATGCACATGATGTTTTTAACTTCTGTGAACATTAGACATTTATACATGCTATTACAGGTTCACTACATTGCTAATCAGAAAAGCTTGGCTGATTCGAGGAATTGCCAAAAACTGAGTAAATATTTTGTGAAGATTCAGAAAATCTGGAGACTTGAGTTCTCAGTTTCATTGTAAGTATCAAAATTGTCTAATATCCTTTTTCCAAATTTATGTTAGACCAAGCACATAGAGCTTTTACAAATAACTCCATCAGTAAAACCCAGATAATTTGGTCTCGGAAGAAGTATCTTGGCAAATCTGAGCACTGTCTGAGACAATGTTGAGATGAGACGTGAGATGACTTTTTTTTTTTTTTTTTTTTCAGCGGGAAAGCAGAAGATTCAGAAGACTCTCTATTTGATCTAATACTGTAGCTCTCTGGGGGAACATCTGATATATCTGAGATTTTTCTTTCCTACAGGCAGAGCTATGGTTTATTTTGTTTTCATTTATTTTTTTCACACAACATTGGGTCTCCGTGTTGGGACATTACATAGACATAATGTTTTTTATATGTTTAATATGTTTAATGGTTTATATATATATATATATATATATCTTTTTTTTTTTCTATCCCCTTACCCTAACCCTTAACCTACACCTACCCCTCACAGTCACACAAAGCTTTCTGCATTTTTAGATTTTCAGAAAACTTAATTCTGTATGTTTTATAAGTTTGCTTCCTCATGGGGACCAAAAAAGGTCCCCAAAAAGTTGAAAATGATTGGCATTACTATCCTTGTGTTGACATTTGGTCCCCATAACGTAAAGAATACCAGGACCACACACACACACACACACACACACACATAACACACAACAACAACACACACATTTGCCATCCTATTATGCATTATTCCATGCTTGTGTGTTAGTCTCAAAAAAGTAAATCAGCAAAAGTGTTACATTCAAGTAACTGCATTATTGAGCTGTTCTTACCGTACACACACACACACTCTCTCCAGCTGAACAAGGCACAACAGCCCATGAATATAGCATGAGTGCCTTCACTGGTGTTTGAAGATGAATAAACAGTCATATGGCAACACACAGCCACACACACACACACATAAACTAGAGAGCAGCGATATATATAACTTTCCCAGAGTGGCTCTAATTGCACGATGCATCACATGAGAGACAACATCGAGCGCCTCCCATCCCTAACCATCAAATTACCCCTTTATCTTTTTTCCACTTTCAATCACTCTACAGCTCCCTATCTCATTCCCTCTATTGCCTTTCTATATTTTCCACTAACTTCAAACATCCATAATCCACATCCCAATCCATCAATATTCATTTATATTCTGAAATGAAGAACTTGCAGAGAAAGCGAGGGATTTCTCTCCTACCTGTATTCTTTCATAGATCCCCCTCTTATATGTGGCACAATCTTCTACCCGATGCATCGACAGCTGCACAAGACACAGGCAGTGTGTGAGAGGATGGAGATGCGCGCGCACACACACACACACACACACACACACACATACCTAGAGCAAGCGAGGGGATCTGAATTATGGATGAAGAGTGAGGGTTCCCTCATGCCGGATATGGTGGAGTGTGAATAATCTCTGGCATGAATCAAACATAGTCCAGGAGCGAGTGAGAGGTAGAAGGAGGGGAAGCAGATGAATAGATGACTGAAAAGCAATGGAATGGTGGTGAGAGAGCAGACGAGTCGTTTGAGGTCTAGCATCTCTCTCTCTCTCGGTCTCTCCCTGTCTCAGTCCAAACATCTTCACTCCTCAGCTTCAACTGTTTAATCAGTCTGACAGAGGCTAATAGTTGTGTATTGAACCGGCCAGCCAATATACCCTCATTAGACAGAATGCAATAGTTTGGAAGTATATGGATTTTCTAGCTGTCGTAATACCCAAACATACTCTATTCAAGTGCGTAAGCATGTAACTAAATGTGCATCCACTTCTTATTGTAGCTATATTTGCCAATTATATTTTAAGTAAAAGGCAATTTACCTTTTTTTGTTGCTGATTAAGTGTATGTATTTAAAATATTGCCACTTTTGCAATAAAATGAATCCATGAAAGATGAAAGTATGTGAATATATTCCATCCGTCTTTCCATCTTTTTTTCGACGAATAAACGTGATTTTAGAAATATGGTTAAAATAACATTCTATTCTATGATTGCACTTAAAAGAGTTCTCACACATTATTCACACACATTAGAAACATTTTAGACTTCACAGATTAAAATGTAAGAACAAAACATCACTGTTGTTATAATTCTGCAAGTATTGTATTACTGTAATGTAATTGTACTAGCTGGCTTTATCAACTGTGGTGGCCTTGCGAGTGTTTTGTCTAATGTCAACATGACATCACAGATGTCTCGAACAGGATTTCAATCAGCAGACTTACCAAAAGTAGCCTACTTGAAAGAGAACATTAGGAGAGCGCATGGCAGAGTCTTTTGTTGGTGGGACAACTGGTTGAAAACAAGAATAATTTTTAGCGAATCTAATTGGTGACATAAAGTGGCACAGAGAAATTGCACAGTTCAGCTTTAATAGTGTAACAACTTTTAGTCTAAACAAAAGGGTTTCAAGAGAATGTAGGGCAATGTATTTACGCAACGACCCATATTTAAACATATTTAATGACTTTCGTGATTTCAGTTAACATAAGGGAATTGTTTTTGTGAAGACTCTTGTAAAGCAAGGCTGTTTTAATTAGGGCTACAAAGAAAACGGTCCACTTTTTAATGATGCATCTCTCATAAATAGGTATCAAGGCTGTTTACTATTGTCCATGCTCTGGAATGAATTCAAGTCTCTTATAGGAGCAGTTTGCCCCAAATAAAATAAAAAATCTGTCTTGATTTACTCACAATAATGTTGTCCCAGAGTCCATATGACTTTCCTTCTCCCTCAGAACACAAAAGATGTTAAGGGGAATGACTCTGCTCAGAGAGGGTCAAAATGTAACATTAAAGCACCACAAACGTTATAGAAGCTATATTCCTAAAAACTTCTGAAGCCTTATGATATATTTATGTGACAAAGCAGACCACAACGATCCTATGAGTGAACCAAAAACGTCTCCAGTTATGAATGTAACGAGACACTGCGTCCTCTAGGGGTCACTGTGGGGAACACCCCGTCGTTTCCCGTGTCTGAAACATACATTGAAAAAACACCAACATGTTGGCTGGCGACATAAATAAATAGATATATACGTATATGTAGAATGTATCATACTCACTCATCCTTGTTCTTGCAATGGACCATCAGTAAGGTGGTTACTATGAACCATAGAACCAACCAAAAACATCATAGGTCCAGAATAGGAGACGGTTATGCAAGAAGCTCCCACCTAACCTTGGTCAGGTGAAGAGCTGGTGGTTATAGGGGAATTAGGAAGGGGAAGATAAGGGCATATGTAAAACCCCCCAAAGGGAACAAATAGATTCAGATGAAAGCACTGATGCCTCGTCTGGATCACATCCCTCGCCTACCTTCCTTTGATTCGCGATTCCTCTTACCCCTACCCACAGGAGGGGGAGGAGCGTGAGTCACAACACTAGCCTTCTGTGCCCATCTCTGATCCTCAGACCGAGACGGACCAGGACCCCTATGTCGTTCAGGCTCAGACCTGGACCTTCGTGGAATGAAGGATTTGAATGCAGCTAAGCATGCCTTCGCCTCCCAGAACTTATCGACTGCTGTCTCAGCTGAGGTACCGAAAAGTTTGGAAGGTGACACCGGACCATCGAGAAGAAAGTCCCTTTCTTCCTTCCCAATATCTGCCACGTTCACCTACAGATGTCTCTCCATTATCACCATGGCCACCATGGACCTGCCTTGGTAGCATGGAGAGAGAGATCTTAGGTGCGTTGCAGCACAGCTACCTGATCAGGGGAAAGGCCCTCGCCTTTATCCAGGTCTTTCAGCAGATCAGCCTGATATGGTTGAAGCACCGCCATCATGTGCAATGATGCCATAGCCTGACCTGCTGCTGCGTATGCCTTGCCATTTAAGCGAGATGTATCCTGAAGTGGCTTAGATGGCAAGGAGGGAGATTTAAGAGAGGACATCTCCCCCACAGAGAGATAGCTAGCGAGCGTCTCTTCTACAGAGGACATCTTCTCATAGCTGCTTTCGTGCATCGCCTCGATGTTGGCATAACTCATATGCTGAAACCGATGGTTGGGCGGGAAGAAAACGGACTCTTGCATTCCTTTTCAATCTCTGTATGAAGATCTGGCAGAAATGTATGTCTCATGATAACGCTCGTCAAGACGACATCACGGCATCACCTTACAAGCAACAGCTAACAGCTCTACATATGCAGGGTAGGAGGATTGAGAAGACTCTACCTCAGCTCATCGCCATCCTTGGACATTTCCTTCTCTTCCTGGGCCAAACCCTGCAGAGCACTAGCCTCTGTATCGGAAAGTGTTAAAGAAATAACATCATCCTCCAGAGGCTCTCTCTCGTTTATCTATAGTCGCACTGGTAGTGACGTCAGGGGCTGTCATTGACCAACTTGCTGTTTTTTTTTTCAATGCATGCTTCAGACACGGGTCACGAAGAGTTGTTTCCCATAGTGACCCCTAGAGAACGCAGTTCGAAGTTCCCTTGAAAGGAGACTACAGAATATGGTATTTTTTCACTTCACATCATTGCTTTAGGCCTATCCTATGCAAAATTCACCTTGAGATGATGCTGATTTCTCATAACAATCAAATAATAATAATTATAATAATAATCCAGCGAGAATGATGTTGACGGTGCATGGCCATGAATCAACCACAGGAAAACAATTGCGTCCAGCCTAATATTACAACTCTTTTTTTTATCGACTACTCTCTGTTTTCATCTCCTTGATATGGCTCTGCTAAAGGATCTGAGAGAATTACAGCGATTCAGACCCTCCACTGGAGTGGAGTGAAATGGGTGTTAGAAAGAGAGAAAGGAACAGAGAGCTTTATAAGGACTGGTCGAGAGGTCAGACAACCTGAAAGATGACAGTCTGCTGCTCTTTTAAATGGCCATAGATAGATAGATAGATAGATAGATAGATAGATAATACAAGATCTAATGATAGACCGACAGACTGCAAAATAGCATTGATCTCTTTGCAAAATAACATTGATCATTCCCTTAATGTACACAGCCAGTGGGGAAAAAAGCTTTTTAAAATGTTTGGATGAAACTGGATATTTCTAACATTCTGAAAACTTCATTGAACTTTGGTAAAACATTCTTAAAACCTTTATTTAGCCATGTTATTACCTTAACAGTTTGTAAGTGATGAGTAACAAAAGTTATGTATATATTTTTTATGCATTTAACACTTCTTATCAAAAGCAACGTACATTGAATGCAAGCTATATATTTATCAGCTCATGCATTCCTTTCATGAGTGAAAATGGAGAAAGAAAAATGCATGCATGTTATTTGCACACTATTCACCGCTGACACCATGTACCTGAACACATAATAACAGTACAGACCTGTACACTCAAATAGCCTGTGCATTTATGGTTCTCTACAGGTAGCTGTCACCAAACTGGCAGGTGTGTTGGTGGGAAATGTTTGTCTTCTATCCTCTGAGCTCATGGGCTCCTGATTAAGCACTCTACCCCTGTTTCGGTTTTGCCTGATGTAATCTGTCTACCTCTCTCTCTTCTGTCCCTTTTATACAAGTGAAAAAAGTGAATGTTCACGTATGTCAAAGAGCAAAACATTCTGATAAATTTTCTTTCTCGCAGATTAAATTAAGTCGAACACTTACATAAAAGCAGTTTCCAATTCAGAGTCACAAAGAACAAAGGGCGTTTATTTAAATCTCCATTCATTTTGTTCTCTCTTTGTTTAAATTACAATGCATACATGTTCTGATGGTTTTATAGAGTGGTGCAATTTATTTCAATGACCTAATGTCTCAAGTCATACTTCAGTTTTCCGACTATAAGAGATATATTTGTACAACAGCACAATTCAAGAATCATAAAATATTTAAAGCCAACATATTCAGGCAGAAATGTTCTACTCATTAAACGCTATTCGTGAAAATGTTGGGATAAATCTAAAAATGCTAAAAGCAAATAATAAATATTATCCCAACAGAATAGATAGATTTAAAATGATCAATAATGAACAAACTGCCACTGTGATCCACCAGTACACATGGAACAAACATACTGAACTCCTTTTTGTATTATAATGATGTCATTACATATAGAGGAACACAGCTGACATTAAATGTTGTTTTATATGATGAGGTGCATATGTCTTCTGCCAGACCACCATCAAAAGCCGCATTTATGTTAAGAGAATGATTCTGTGTAGCCATCAAAATCAGTCTGTTCTCTGAGATTACAGGCCCAAACCTACAACTCACAAACTCACAAACATGATTTCTAAGAAAGTACAGGTGCAAATTGTGATAAATCCCCTAGGTTTGTTTATAAAAAGCCATGATAATTGAGCAGTTCACACCCTTTAGATCGAGCCTGGCAAAAAGGTGAACTTGGAAGGGGGCTTTGAGTTGTGTTAGTGCATGTCCATACAGCAGATCAAAATCTTTTATTTAAAAAGAGAACAGAAAATCCTGTTTCCCCATAACATGTCTCCTTTCATTTATTAAAAGACAGCTGACATTTCATGGCCATGCAATGGTGGAATAGAAACTACTGTCAAAATTACACTCATAATGTCAAGTCTCTTTTATCCTGTTTCTCTTTTTAGTCATGGCTGATCTTGTACCACCTCTTTTTTTTTTTTTTTTTTTTTTTGAAAGCTTGCATGAGGGCTGTATCTATCACAGAGGGATCATCTCTAATTCTTCAGCATTTTGTTAGTGAGTGTTGTAATGAGTGGAGATACGATGCTGGAATTCATTATTTTTAATGCTGACTGCTGGTTGCGGTTGTTATCAGTTGCAGAAAGTGACAGCGGCAATATGTTCCAACCAACTCTCTATTAATCGCATTTAGCTGTGCTAGCAAAAGCATAGATCAAATGCAAACAAATTACAAATGTGTCCCGTATCCTCATATACTGTAAACTACTGTACAAAGGTTCGGGATCTTTTTTTTTATTTTATTTTTTATATTGATAATTTTATTCAGGAAAGACACATTATATTGTGAAAGTATAATGTATTGAAGACTTTTATTTAAAAAATATGCTGTTCTTTTTAACTTTCTAGTCGGCAAATAATCCTGAAAAATTATATCACATAAAAAAAAAAAAAAAAAAAAAATTGTTTTCATTATTCATAATAAGAAATTGTTGTGCACAACAAATGTGATTGTGAAACAATATTACAGCCTTTTGAACAAAAGGGTTGTTTAAACAAAAACAAAAACCATGTCCCACTTAAAAAGCGATGTGATTGTCACGCACATAAATCAGCAGCATTGCTAAGAATATAGGCTTAGGTAGAGATAAAGTATGTATAGAAATATGTATAGATATGTATAGAAAGAGCTATGGAGAATGATTTAAGAGGAACACCTCTAAATCTCTTGATGATCTTTTCACGTCTCCATTATTAGCAACCTGGCTTTTAGTCTCATCAGTGAACCTGTCGACGTGACCAGCTTTTCATTTGCTCTGCTCTGTAAAAAGAGCTTTGCTTAATGAATTGCCCTGATTGTACTGAGAGCTGGCAAGTCTCGTTAGCAAAATGATGGCGGGCCATTTTTGGCTCTGTTTCCACGTCTGTTCCCCACAGTGACTCTTGGATAAAGGTCAGCATCTGTTCCTCATTGAGTAGGTGCTGAAAGACATCCCACCTCTTTACCTGCTTGTGCTCTGCAGTCTGACGCTGGGACTTCACGCTTGTCTGGCTGTGATGTTGTGAGAAAGATTTATATTTTCTCTTTTTTTTTACAGTTACCTTTGCCTGGGTTTTGGTTGTTTTCCTTCTGGAACTGTAGATGTTTTCACATCCAGTGTTTTGTGAAATAAGCTTGAGCTAAAACAGAGAGTCAGGGACAGAAGGGAAAATCAATGCCAAATGCAAATAATCAAATGCAACTAACCATATAATTGTGCATAAATACAGTAATTCGTATAAAAAAATAAATTAGCTTACCTTTTAAAAGAAGATGTTTTCCTTATCTTTTGTGGATGGTAGTTAAGGTTAGACCCGAAGAGCTCAAAGTGTACCGCCACTCAGATTCACCAAGGCTGAAACCCAAGATAAAGTCACTTGAGACTGAAAACTAGTAACAGGGTTTCCATAACTTTTAACCACTGAACATCATGACTTCCAAGTCATCTGCGATTACTGAAATATTATAGTGCTGAACTCAACTAGAAACATGACTTTCCCTGTGATATTTAAAATTTACAGCAACTTTTATAACACCAATAAAATTGGTGGCAATTCTGCAATCAATCATTCTTCACACATATTAAAATGATTTCAACTCTGTCAGGGAATTTGTCAAATTAATAACTGCACATTGTGCTTCACTTGGACTCATTGTTCATAAATACTGTAGATCACCTATAGATACTGTATACAGAATGACTGTCGGCTAGTTGTTAATTCAGTGTCTAACACCAGACAATGTCAACGCATGGAAACACTGAAATGCTGCAGCACCACTGCTTGATCACAGCTGCTGTGCTAAAAATAGTTCCATCCAGTTCAATGAGATTTTTTCTTTAAACAGAAGTCATGCTCAGATCCTCTGAGATCTCAGATGTTTCGTTTGTGATCCCTCCAGAACCTTCATACAACATTTTAAAAATGTTCAAAGCAGCTCAACTGAATCTCTGAGACTAAGAGATTACAGCTAGACACCTCTACCTAGACACACACAGGTCCACACGTTATAGTATAGTTCGGATAGTTCTGGCTGTAAGACATTTTTACAAGGTTACAGACAGATCCTACAATAACATCTATTCATCTATTAATTAAATACTTTTAATATTTCTCAAGTGATAAATACTGTATATCACTTGAGAAATATTAAAAATATGAAAACAGAATCATGACAGCAAGACTACAAGTTCCAGTACAACAACAACATTTATCATCATCACCTCTATCATTTAAAAGTTGCTTCTTCATCTAAAACATGACACCAAGGGTCCATATTTCACCTGTTCACAGTTTTCCAACAGCCGACGGCTCATGCATAGCCCCACAGCGCTGACTGCCTTAAGAAAAACGAGTTCAAGAAAAAGAGCAAGGTTCAAATGTCTTGGTAAGCTTTTCTTTGAAGAAATCAAAGCTCATTAAGGGTGAGAGGCCCAAGGCTAGGTAATTTCCAGCCCTCGCTCAGTGTGTCCATACCAGCATCTATTACAATACCTGCGGGATAGCACGGCCCATTACCAAAATCTCATTAGCTACACTGAGGCATGTTAGAAACACAATAAAAATATTTTGGCTTCTGTAATATGATTTTAATTATTCACTGTTTACAATAATAAGCCTTATTTCCCAGAGAGAAATGGCTCAGTGTGTGGTTGGTTTTCTTGTGAACGCGCCAAGCAAACAGCGACACACTACAAGCCCGTCTTTGAGTTTCTGTCAAGAGCAGGTGAATTAACAACAAGGTTCCCGCTGGCGCCTCGGGATTCAAACAAGGGTTAACTCAGATCTCCTCCACGTCGCTCCCTGGGTATTCACACACTCAACTAATGATACACTTGCATTATGTTGGAAGCCCTTGGGCATATTTGAATATCCTTGGTATTCATAAGTTGCAGCTCCCAGATGCTATTAACAACAAGAGATACTGGAGTTATTGAGCGAGCTGTCATGGGTTTCAGTTGGATAATTCAGTCCGTTTGATCGGATGGCTTCATAATACCAAAAACACTTTTCAGTTACAGGTGGGTGTGGAGTAAATGCTCACATATTGGCATTCATTTTTTATTCTTGAACTATCCATCTTATTTTGCCACTCAGAATTAAGCTGTTTTCTTGGAATGTCAGAGACTTTCAGTTCATTAACCATTAGACTGAAAAAAAGAGGTACATATTAGTCACTAAAATGTATATATTAGTAGCTAAAGTAGTACGTGTTACCTAAAGCAGGTAGAGGTGGACTTACCTATTAGGCAAAGGTAGGTGATTGCCTTGGGCCCCCAAAAGCCAAGGGCCCCCTAAAATGCTTTTTATATACTAGATTAAATTCTAGTAGACAAATAATCCTGAAAATCATTCACTGTTTACAATAATAAGCTTTATTTCCCAGAGATAAATGGCTTTGTGCGCAGTTGGAATGTGCTAAGCAAATAGCATTAAAGCCACGATATGTAGCTACAGTACACAATGTGTTTTCGCCACTAGAGGTCGTATTTTAAAAACAATAATTAAGGTGTAGCTTGATTATGCTACTAAGGAGAGTGGAACGATGGGTTATGTTGTTTTCACCATCCAGAGACGTACGTATCATGTTTACGGATGTAATGAATTTAAAAAAAAAATGATATATATATATATATATATATATATATATATATATATATATATATATATATATATATATATATATATATATATATATATATATATATATATATATATTAAATTCATTACATGTCTATGGACATTTTTAAATATAACTCTGACTGTATTCGTCTGAAAGAAGAAAGTCATATACACCTAGGTAGGCATGAGGGTCAGTAATTCAGTTTTCATCTTTGAATTTTAATTTTAATTTTTAATGTTATGCTAAATAAGTAAAATAAAATAAAACATGCTTACATACATACATACAGTCAAAAATAAATAAATTTAATTTCATTAATTTTAGTATTAATGTTAGACCTACTTGAAAAATATAAAGTATTGTTTATCTGTATGTTTGTTCTTTTTGCACTATTGCTTGTATATTTGTATATTTGTTCTTGACTGTTTTCTTGTCTTTTAGTAAAAATAAATTCAAAGTTTGAATTTTTATTAAGCTGTTGCTAACAAAGTTACATAGCAACACCCATAGCACCATCTAGAGTTGTACACTTTATTTATTTATTTTTTTTAATAAAAAAATTAAAATCAACAGCTAACTATATAAACTACAAAACTATATAAACTGTAAACCCCCCAAAATGTATATATATATATGTGTGTGTGTGTGTGTGTGTGTGTGTGTGTGTGTGTGTGTACAGTACATATACACACATCTTCCCACTTTTTAAAAGTCTTACTAAATAACTAGAAGTATAACAAAGTGCAGCGAGAACTATTTGTGCATCAAACCTCTTTATATTAAAATAATAATAATAATAATAATAATAATTAATTAATTAAATTAAAATAATATGATAAATACCAGTTTGATATATAAAAGAGTACCATGGAATGTTTTTGTACAGCTAAAATAGAAGTTGATTACACCTGAAGATTTGCTCATTTAATTTACAAATAGCTGCACTTGTTCATATGTTAAAAACAAGGTGGATGATAACCCTTTATCAGAAGAGACATTGTGAAAAGAAAAGGCCAAAATGGAGTCAGAGCATGATGCAGTGTATTACAAAATACCTTGTGTATTTTTAAAGCATCTTAAAATTTGAAAAAAAAAAAATTTAAATTTGAAAATAAGGCATAGGCTATCAGGAAAAACAATTCACCTAGCAAGCCTGTAGAAGACTATCCAATAGATCACTCAAGTAAAACGAGGATTTGCAGCATTATTATTTTAGAAGAAAAGGTGACATTACAACTGACAGCAGTCTACAATCTGTAAAGCACATGCACTATATTTATCTGCGTGCAATAGTTTTTAGAGGAACAAACAGTTCCATAGGTGCAGATACACTTTGAAAAGCCCAATCACTGCATGCTGTTATTTTGAAATGAATTGTTTCTGTGGTAAAAACTCAATTTAAACTCTGTGGTAAAAACAACTGTTTAGTGAATTTTTTTTTTTTTTTTTTTTTTTTTTTTTTTTTACTTGTTATATAAAGCCTGTTTCCCTAAAAGTAATACATGAATAATCACCAAAAAATAAATAAATAAAATAATAGTGATTGGAAGCAGTAAACATGATATTTACCCACTGTATCTCAAATAAAAGCATGCATGAAGTAATAGTTTAATTTCTGTAACACTTATAAGTAGTATTGAATAGTTTTCAGGCCTTATCATACACCAGGCGCAAGGCGCAGCACAAGTGTGTTTGCTAGTTTCAGTCCGGCCCCGTTCGCATTTTCCCACATTGTTTAATGAGCAAATGCATTTGCCCGTAGATGATCTGCTCGTGCGCTTTAACTTTGCTGGGGATGACACTCTGATTGGTGTATTGAACGTCACGTCCATTACTCATTAAGAGAATAGGGACAACCCATTCCAAAAATGCGCCCGGCGCACGGACCTTTTTTCTGTCGTTAAAATGGCAAAAGTTTATTTGGACACGCCCTGAGTGCACCTGCGCCGTGCGCTTTACACTTCGTGTTTAGATCGTTAAAATAGGCCCTTCATCTTTGTATGGTTTTAATCGAGCGACAACCTCACGCTCTCTCTCGTGAAGCCAATAAGGAAGTGACTAAAACTGCAATTCATCGACTGGCCGCTTGAGGCTGGCTGCAGAAGAGTAGCCTGGTAATACCAGACTCTGCTACTTCACTTTGCTTCGTAGACAGAGTCTGGAATGGCATAATAGAGAAGTGTTTTCTCTCTCGCTAGGGGGCGCTTGTCTGAAGTTTAAAATCATTGGTTACCCGTAGCCAATCAGATACGTTTAGTTATGACGTATGTTATGCGCCTGTACAGCCGCATCGAAGCACAGACATCATGCATCGAACTCAAATCTATGATTGAACTTCCACTGTAAACCTGTTGTTAACACATGATGATGCGAGCGAAATACCAGAGTGAACATGGCTGTAAACGACTTTTGCAGTTTGAAAAAGAGTTGAATGTTCTCCATAACAGAGCGAATTGCATCCCGCGTCTCGTTTCCCATTTCCGCAGGCGTTTTCGGTTTTCGATTTCTCTAACCTACAATGTAAAACTCGGCGCTAAGCATCTACATCACGGCTCTCAGCCCGCCCTCTGTTCGTTGATTGGCCCGGCAGTTTCCAGACCGGTGGCAAACAGAAAGCTCTGACGCTGTATCAGACTGAGTACAGAAGCGAAATGAAATTGAGCGGAAGTAGGAAGTCTGACGTAGTCAGGCTAGCAGAAGAGAGTCAGTCCCATAGACTCCCCATGTTAAAATGCCCAACTTTACAGCAGAAAAAAAAACATGTTTACAGCCTGGTTCAAAAAATTATTTTGGTCTATATTGCTAATTTTGCCCTTCATGACAACTGTGAGGGGGGTGAATTTTTTTATAACTCAAAACTTAAAGTTCTGTATAATTAAGAGGGTGGCCACTTGAGTGACAGGTGGATTGCCGCTGCTGACAATGCCATCACGCTAGGTGGGCGTGGCTTCAGCAATCAGCTCCCGTCTTTTTTGCACATTTTCAAATTTTCCGCGAGAGTCGCGCGGTGACGCGCTGCCAAGATGGCGACGGCCCGCTCTGCACACTTTAGGCTTCAAAACCGCTATTGAGGAGTCTATGGGTGACGTCACGGACATTACATCCATATTTTTTTACAGTCTATGGTTTTAATCCCTGAAGTCGTCAGGAATAATATGTGTTTCAAGCAGACATATAAGGGGTACATACTTTATAATGAAATAAATTATTTTGAATAGCTGGACAGTAAAGATCAGCCTTCAAATACTGTATATACTTAAATGAAAGAAATTTCATGACATAATTTAAAGATTCAAGCATTTTAATTAGTCATAAAAATAATTTTATAAATTATCAAATGTTTCCGTTTTCAGTCACAGAGAAAGCATTATTATTATCCTATAAAATTTTCACTACAGTGATTTAAAATGATTCATTAAAAAATATTTGAAGCCTAGGTCCAAACCAGTTTTAAGCTAAATCAAAACTTTATTACAAAAGAAGATCTGAGGGAGAAATAATAAAATTAAATATTAAAACTTAAAAATGTAATAAAATTAAATTAAAGTTTCTATCACAGAATAAAAAATATAGTAGAAATAAAAATCTGTCAAGTTTACATCTAGTGGTTTTGACAGTTTTTCTAAAAATTTAATTTTCTGTAATAAAATAATAAACAAGGTAACAAAAAATGCATGTCAAATTTCTGACTTTTCCCAGGACTGTGAGTTGATATCTCACAATTCTGTTTATATAAAAAAAAGTATGAATTGTGAGATATACAATCAGAATTATTATATATATATATATATATATATATATATATATATATATATATATATATTAATTCCTTGGTAAAAAACAAAAACAAAAAAAAAACCTTCCATTCGTATTTGAAACCAATGAAATGAAGTTTAAAATGACATTCAATAAACAAACCATTATGATTTGTTGACCCCAGTCTCCCTTACCTATGGTACATTTTGCAGGCTAGTCTTCATAAAATTTGGATCTCATGAAGAACCATCAGCCTGCTTAATTGTGACAGCTGAGTGCTGATGTCTCACATTATATATATATATATATATATATATATATATATATATATATATAGAGTGATGCATTTTGTACACCCAGCACACCCACAATTTTGGTATTGAAAACTAATCCTGTCTTTTCATTTAGTCACTTCCCCCCATATGTTACATTAGGATTTTTAATTTAATTTTTTTCTAGTCCTTGATTCATTTTTGTTTTCAGGTTTACTGCAGTGTTGATTATGCTTTTTTTTTTTATTCTCTCCAAATCTAACATTTATTTTATGCACATGTCACTCACAGATATCTGAAGGAGTATGAAATGGGTAGTTTGATTTCCTTCAAGGAAACATCTAAAAATATATTTCCCCTGCTGGGAAAATTAGCTACCTTATTGCTCCTGTTAACCGACTAATTAGCTATTAAACACATAATTATTGCATGCACTGATACTTCCTTCAGTAAATCTTCTACTTCTGTACAGTAGGCAACAGTTTTTCATCACAGTAAAAATTCTAACTGATTGTGGAGATCTCCCCCATACTTCTCCACACTGCAAGGCGAAATTAAAAAGTGCGAGCACTCCGGTCTGTAATTATTCCTCCAGGGGTTTGTGCCAAACGCGAGCATTCCCAACACATAAGGAGCATGTATTATACGCAATTCAGCCCCTGCAGAATCAGTCGAATACAATATGCAGAGTACGGGGAAGCATGTGACAGAGACAAGGCCACAGCAGTCCCACTATAAAGAGAGCTGAGAAGGTTTGGGTTATCATTTTATGAGAAAATCATAGGCGTGCAACGATATTCAAACCAAACCGAAAAACCCTGATACACCAACCATGGTACGTACAGCGATTCTCTTTTGGCCTGCCCAATCCCCTGCTGAGACACTTCAAACGCATACGGCATGATGGCTTTGAATCACTTGAATCACTCTGAAAAGGAAGGCACTAATAAAGGCAACATGTGCAGAAAAAAAATGTCATATAGGCTACATAAAATGCATTTGCATTGCATTTAGCAGACGCTTTTATGCAAAGCAACTTACACTGCATTCAGTCTAACAATTTTTCCTAACATGTGTTCCCTGGGATTCAAACCGCAAACATTGTGGTTGGGAATGCAATGCTCTACCACTTGAGCTACAGGAACACTATGATAATGATATATATATCCTTCTCATTCAAAGAGTTTTCTTTATTTTCATGACTATGAAAATTGTAGATCCACACTGAAGGCATCAAAACTATGAATTAACACGTGGAATTATATACGTAACAAAAGAAGTGTGAAACAACTGAAAATATGTCATATTGTAGGTTCTTCAAAGTAGCCACCTTTTGCTTTGATTACTGCTTTGCACACTCTTGGCATTCTCTTGATGAGCTTCAAGAGGTAGTCACCTGAAATGGTCTTCCAACAGTCTTGAAGGAGTTCCCCGAGAGATGCTTAGCACTTGTTGGCCCTTTTGCCTTCTGTCTGTGGTCCAGCTCACCCCTAAACCATCTGGATTGGGTTCAGGTCCGGTGACTGTGGAGGCCAGGTCATCTGGCGCAGCACGCCATCACTCTCCTTCTTGGTCAAATAGCCCTTGATGCCTTCAGTGTGACATAGTCATGAAAATAAAGAAAACTCTTTGAATGAGAAGGGGTGTCCAAAATTTGGTCTGTACTGTATATATATACACTACACAAATCTATTAATGGATATGTTGTTGGACAAATGAATGAATGCATCTATGGACAGACTAAGGATGGAAGGAAGATGGATGGATGGATGAATGGACAGACAGAAGCTGGATAGTCTATTAAATACTATATTATAGTGTATATAGTATAGTGCATTAATCATAATCAGTGCATTTTTTTTACTTACCAAGTATATCATATTTTAATAATTAATACCTTAAAATTAAATTTTAATGCAATTATTTTTCCCCCATTGTGGTTTTTAATCAATCTGACATGTGAACCATTGCAAAGTATTCCAGCAAGTGTTTAAATTAAACATTAATCAAGTACGTGTAGATTCATTTGGCTAAGCAGCCAGCACATTTGTGATGATACAGCACAGCAGGAGGAAAGAAGATAATTATAAGTGAATTAGGCTAATTTTTAAATGACGGTGCGTTTTTACCAACTTCTGCTCCAGAAGCATGAAAACCAGGCCTGAACAGTGAAACAGTTTTGCTAGTACATATGCTATTAAAAATGACAATACAGGATGACAAATAACCCATTTAACCCATTGACACATTTGCGATAGGTGTCATTTGTGAGCTAGTCGTTACTAACAGAAGACAATCACAGCTAGGGAAACAAGACACTGAACACAAAGATAGTTCATCAAAGGAAATAAAGGAAGCTAAAGTGTTGTGATTAATCGTCCAAAAATGAGGTCAAGCTGAACCTTTATTCTCTGTCTGTTCACTCTGATATCTGATCAATAAAGGAACCCTACTGATCGTGTACAATGCTGTGAAGCTGGCCATGCCTTCACATACCCCTGGAAAGGATTGGCTAATTTAATGTGTTAAATATTAAACACACATAGGCTTTTGGATGTTAACCATGGTTGTCTATGATACCTGGAGAAAGCTATCCATTTTAATTATTTTCAATAGTTGCTGCTGAAGGAGAACAAAATGAACAACAAACATTTTTTGGCTACTATCCTGAACAGAAGAAGAAGAAGAATTTAGTGTCACATAATCCTTCAGAAATCATTCTAATACGCTGATTCACTGCTCAAGAAACATGTCTTAATATTCCTAATATATATATATATATATTTTTTTTTCTTTTTTTTTTTTTTTTTTTTTTGTGGGAACTGTGATGTATTTTTTTTTTTGTTCAGCATTCTTTGATGAATATAAAGTTCAAAAGAACAGCATTTATTTGAAATCTTTTGTATCATTACAATGTCATTTACAGTCAGTTTTGATCAATCTTTGCTTAAAAAAAGGTTACCTTTAATGTTTTATTAAATTAAATTTATTAATTTTCTGTTTCTTGATGATTATTCATCACAATCTACAATCCAAAAGAGCAACTTGGACATTTTCCCTAACATCTCATTTTGAGTTCTAGGATGTGTCAGAATGATATAAAAAGAGATTAAAAGATGAAAAACCTTTGTTTATGGTCTATTCCTTTAAATTTGCAAATGCTACTAGTAAAAAATTCCAGCACTTTAGAATTCAATTTAGGCTCAAGCTTTCCTTTATATGAATCCATTAAAAAGTCTAGAGGATTTTCAAATATGCATAAACCACCATGAATTTAGTTAATGAAACATTTGGAAAATGAGAAATAAATGTAATTTATTTGCCGCCGAATGCATGTTCTCAATTGACTCAGACCGCCATGCCAGCACTGGTGTCACGTCTTTAATACCAATTCCTCTCAAATCAACATTCTTCCAGTATGGTGTTTCTATCAGCAAATTACTCACACAGACTTCAACTGGGAGAAATAGTATATATAATATAATATTTTTTATTTTATTTTTTCAAAAGCAAAAATTGAAAGTGAGTCTGGCTATGAAGGCAATGGGAAATGATGTGACTTTTACAGTAACAGACTGAGATAATAAGGATAAGGAATTAGAAAAACTATTTTTGAGCGTGTCGAACATTTTGTTGCTGAAAGTGGCCATAAGGAAAGTACAGTGAGAAAAGAAACTAGGTCACTGCTAAGGGTTGCTGTTCAGTTTCATTCAAAATGCTTCCCTAGAGAGAATGTTTGTAGTTATAAAAAGCACTTTAACTTTCCTTGGTATTAGAATAAAAAAAAAAAAATAATAAAAATAAAAATGTTTTCGTTGTCTACCTAAAATCTTACACACTCAAAGTGACAAAATAGTTATAGAAACCGAATTAATATATATATATATATATATATATATATATATATATATATATACTGGCGTATCACAGATACACATCAACACCCCGACCATCTGTCTTTCTTAACAAGTTCACCAAGTTCCTGGGATTGAGCCGAGGACAAAATCCTAGTTACATCAGAAGTCTCCTGTCTCTTTAAGAAGAAAAGGCCTCAGAGCAAAAGAAGAACAGTGAAAAAAAAAAAATATATATATATACCGACACCTCATTGATGGCCAGGAGTCAATATGCATTAGAGCTGCTATCTTGTGAAGCTATTGTCACAGGCTATTATCTCCACACTAATCAGACATTATATATTACAGTATATGTAATTGCATCTCTATTGAGGAACAGTCACAACAGTTGCACACCCAGCAGTTCAGATAAGCATTTAATTTGTATAAATGAAATGAATTATGCAAGCATGTTTGTTAAATTTTTGGGGTTTGAGAATAATGAAGAATTTCAGCACTTATAAGGGAAAATGGATAGATGGACGGACAGGCAATAAAGGAGTGTAAATAAATATTTATTATCTAATTTAAACTTGAATAGCAAAATGTTGTTAGAGTTTAATTCATTTCCATAAATCAATTTGATTGTTTTGAATAAAGTTTTTACTTTGATTCATTTTCAATCAAATGTTCATACCAGACTCCATTTCCATTTATTCATTTAGCACAGTAGTTCCCAACCACGTTCCTGGAGGCCCCCCAACACTGCACATTTTGCATCTCTCCTTTGTCTGACACACCCTAGGTGCATTCCATTCGACAGGGTCCCTACGCAGTGTTCACTACTCCCTACTCCCTGAGAACGGTATATCAGTTGAAGTGGACTTCACTGGCAATAACCGCTCATTTGGAACGCCTTGCAAACGTATCAAAGAAAGTCAACGATGGGGTCGCGCAGATTATGATATAACATAAATATATAGGACTACATTCATATTTTAATTTTTATTTACAATCACTAACAAAATGGCACAGCCTCATCTGCTTCTAGTCGCTTTTACATTATCATACCTTTTTACAATCAGTAATGAAAATGAACGAACACAGCGAAGACGGCCGTTCTGACTGGTGATGACGTGCTGCGCGCAATGACATTTGGGGGATAATCGCTCTGCACTTCCTGTGAAGTGATGTATCGATGTTCCCTTATTCCCTGTGCCGTGCGCAGTGCCCTTCGAACTGAACATGTTCGCTCCCTTCGGATTGGAATCTCACTTAAGATGGCGGAATACCCTGTGAAGTCCACTTCGCAGTACACTTAAGGTCGAATGGAACGCACCTACTGACTCTACTAATGACTCCACTAATCAGTCTCTACTAATGAGTTGATTATCTGAATCAGGTGTGTTTGATTAAGGTGACATGGAAAACAAGCAGTGTTGGGGAGACTCCAGGACACGTGGTTAGAACCACTGATTTAGCAGACGCTACATGTACAATGTAAAGTGACATACAAACGAGGAACATCACAATTATTATTATTATTTTTTTTTTTTTTTTATGTTATGCTCACCAGGGCTGCTTTTACAGGTGCATCTCAAAAATTTTTAATATCATGGAAAATGTCTTTATTTTTTGTTATTGAATAAAAAAGCAAACTTTATTATATTCTAGATTAATTGCACAAACTGAAATAATAACAGTTTTTTTTTTTTTTTATTAATTCTGATGGTTACAACTTACAGCTTAGGAAAATAAAAAAAATCAGTATCTCAACAAAAAAATAGAATATTACATTTTGAGCTTGATTAGTTTGATTAATTTTGAGAATAATTACTGGGTACATCTTGGGCTAGTTTAGAACATGCAACCACAATTGGAAAGACTACTGAATTGATAGTTGTCCAGAAGACAATCATCAACAGCCTCCACAAGGAGGGTAAGCCACAGAAGGTCATTGCTGAAAGGGCTGGGTGTTCACAGAGTGCTGTATCAAAATATATTCATAAAAAGTTGACTAGAAGGAAAAAGTGTGGTAGGAAAAAGTGCTCAAGCAACAGGGATGACCACAGCCTTGAGAATATTGTCAAGAAAAGCTGATTCAAGAACTTTGGAGAGTTTCACAAGGAGTGGAAGCCAGAGTCAGCACATCAAGAGTGACCACGCTCCGATGTCTTCAGGAAAAGGGCTACAGCTGTCACTTTCCTAGAACCAAGCCACACCTGAACGGGGTAAGGAGAAAATAAAAACTTTACTTTTGCTCAGTGGTCCACAGTCATCTTTTCAGATGAAAGTAAATTTAGCATTTCGTTTGGAAATCAAGGTCTGTAGTCTGGAAGAAGACTGGAGAGGCACAGAATCCAAAGTCCAGTATGAAGTTTCCGAAGACAGATATGTTTTGGGGTGCCAGAGGCTGATCGCCTCCATGACACGCTGCATTGAAGCAGTAATCTGTGCAAAAGAAGCCCCAACCAATTATAGTGCATAATTAAACCTGCTTTGGAGATCTTGAACATTTCTGCTTTGTATATCTTTTTTTTTTTTTTTTTTTTTTTTTGATCTTTGAGAAAATTTTTACATTTTTTGAGAAACTGATTTTTTTTCTTTTTAATTTTCCTAAGCTGTAAGTCATAACCATCAGAATTAAAACAAAAACAAACTAAAATATGTCAGTTTGTGTGCAATGACTCTAGAATATAAAAAAGTTAGCTTTTTTTAAATAAAAAAATAAAGACCTTTTCCATGATATTAAAATTTTCTGAGATGAACCTGTAAGTGATGAAAAATTCATTCAAAACAGTAATATTGTGAAGAGAGAAAAAAAAAATCACAATTTAAAATAACTTGATGCAAAGCTGAATTTAGAACCTACTGATGCCATGAAGACAGAGAAGAGAAGTGGTCTCAGAAAAGAGCCCTGAGGCACCCCAGTAGATGTTGCTACTTGGACACCTAACCTCTCCAAGATACCTTGAAGGACTTATCTGAGAGATAAGACTCAAACCACTGGAGTGCAGTTCCTGAGATGCCCTTTGCCAACAGCGTTGAGAGGTGGATCTGGTGGTTAACCGTGTCAAAAGGTTAACCATACACATACACACACACACACACACACACATGCATCGTGTTACAAGCAATTATAAGGTTTGTCTAATGAAGAAAACAATTATAAATAAATAAATAAAAGCATGACTTCATCACTTGAAGCATGAAGGGGAACAACAAATAATAATATGACTTTTGCTTTCATTGCTAAACAGTTGAAAGTTGGACATCCCCGAAAGATACTAAAGCCTAAATCAAACCAGATAGTGTTCAACAAGTGCAAAACAATAAAATAATAATAATAATCCAGCAGCATTCAAACAAAACATCTTGGTGGATAAAAGTCAGTGTGGCAAAGCTCTTGTTGTTTAAGGTGTAAACATGATCTCTGCCCTAAAAAAAGGGAAGAAATCGGCCACTGTGAGGGCTAAAATAATTCAAACATACTGTTATGGAGAAGTGTGAGGTCAGTATAACCTTCCCAATCTTGAGCTAGGCTATTTAACATCAGAATTAATGAGGAGGATAATGGCCAGACTCACAAACAAGTGTCCAGACAAACAAACAGCCGCTTCTTGTCCGTTCTGACCTCCACAGCTCTTGTCCTTACAGGCCACCTTTCAGCACACCTGAAAAAAAAGAGTTGTCTTCAAACAGTTATCTTTGTGTAGCTGCAACACGAGTGTGGGACAAAACTTCAGTCTGCACTATTAAAAATAAACATTCTTTATTGGGAACAATGGTTCCATAACATCCTTGAAACCATTTTTTTAGAAGAACATTTTTTAACACTGTTTGCACCATAGCGGTGTGGCACACACGGCACATCACTATACAATAGAGCCTATTATAATCAGTGATGCTATCTACAATGGATGCATGACACAGCATGACAAATATAACCGTAAACTGATGTCTTGTTCTATTTATGATCTATTGGCACAAAGTTCAAAGGAATTGCAATGGTCGATTTGTTGAGTACAGTGTAAATACGGTTTACTAATCTAAATAACCTTTTGTAAAATGTAAATTTTCCATGGATGTCAAAGGTTCTTCATGGAACCATCAGTACTCTCAAAAATAAAGGTAAGAACCAAACGGAACCTGTAAAGGTGCCATAGAAAGCATTGCAACAATATTTCAAATTGTTCTCTGGTGTCCCTAGAGTGTGTATGTGAAGTTTTATCTCAAAATACCCCACATATTTTTTTTTTTTTTTTTTTTTTTTTTTAATAGCTTGTTGAAATTGTGTGCTGTTTTTGTGTTTGCCCCCTTTAAATTAAAATGTCCTGGTACTCCTTCCTCCCTTTTCAGAAGAATGAACTTTAAGCGGTTTAACTGGTGGTGACCGTGTTACTGACCTCACATTGCTTCCAAATGTAATTTTTAACTACCAAATTCCTATTAACGATCATTGTGGTAGCACGTCAAAGCATTAGTGAAAACAGGCAGAGACAATGGTAGCTTTGGCAACATTTGCCTTACAGAGAGCTAAGAAGCTCTTTTGGAAAACAAAATATAACGCTTAATCGTCTGGAGTCTGGGCGTTTGCGCACAAAGCGCTAGTATCGATCCCTCTTTCAGAAGCAATCTTTGCACAACTCTAGCACTGAACTGACCCTCATTTGTGAGGTAGTCCGGCATAAAATGTTTGCACAAACTTTTTTTTTTTTTTGGACATTTTCTTTTGAAAATTGAATTTAACCACCGTGTCTTCAGCGGCTTATGGAGGCTCCTCTGTTATTTGGTGCATCCCAGAACACAACACTTTTTAATGGCTCTTTGGCGCTGACATTTTATCATCAGCAGCTTCAGCAAGAAAACAGTAATGGCAGACCACTGCTTATTACTCAGGAATGTGTGTATGCTAACAGGGCAGAGAGCATCACAAATGGACGGGACGTTATAGTAATGAGAAATCTGGAACTGCTCGTATGGAGTTATTTATATATATAATTGGTTATTTTAAGAACCGTTCACTGAAAGGTTCTTTTTGGAACATAAAATGGTTATTTTCTGCAATCACTGTAAAAACACCCTTTTGAAACCTTAATTTTTAAGAGTATGGGTGGAAAATTAATTTATCATTGTCAAAATTAAATCTTTAAAGTGTCCTGTTTGAAGACCTCATGCCATCAAAACTGCAATGTGGGAACTGGAAATAGGAAATATGTCAGTACAGGAAAGAAAACTGCCCATGACGGTACTGCATGAGGTCTTTAAAGACTTCAGCTGATGTGGCCGCACTTTCACCCTAGGCATTCAGTGAGATCATGGCAAGCGCAGGGACAGACTCTGAGATAGAATAACATGGTAGATTCTTCAAAGTGTGTATGTTTCCTGCCCTTGAGTGCAGGCAATAATGGAAGCAATGGAGTCACGCTGCATCTCCAGGGAGGATGGAAAAGCAGGTTGCATCTGGCCCACAGAGCAATAGGAAATCAGGTGAGGTGACTAAGGTCAGCCTGAAGGTCTCAAAGGGTGAAGGAGGAAAAGAAAGGAAATGGTGGCCCTTAGAGAGAGCAAGTTTACAAGGAAACAGGAGCTAAATGTACAGTAGTTCCTGTAGCTTAACTTATAAAGCACACCGGAAGCAATTCCAGAATCTCGAGTTCAGTTCCCAAAGGAACAAACCTATAGATAAAATGTATGTTATCATTAAAGAATTTGAGGTTGGTAAGTAAAAAAAAAAAAAAAAAAAAATAATAATAATAATAATATATATATATATATATATATATATATATATATATATATATATATATATATATATATATATATATACATATATATATATATATATATATATATATATATATATATATATATATAATAACTTGTGCTCATCAAAGTGCCATTTATTTGTTTGGAAGTTTAGTTAATTGATTAAAAACATTAATGTTGTGAAATATTATTTAAATTTAAAATAACTTGTTTCTATTGTTACTTATTTACCTTTTTTCCTTAAAGCCAACCTGAAACAAAAATTGACCCTATTAACTAATATTAAAGTTGTATTGTGCATTATTCATTGAAGCATATTATTCCAGATGATATTTAGTCAAATAATTCCTCTGAAATATTTACAGATGACACTTTAAAAAAGTCACAAGATTTAATGTGGACTTTAATGCTTGAACAGCAGAAACATGCGACTCTTAGCACACAACCTTTAAAACTCACAGTTGAAGTTTATTCATCATAGTAATTGTAATACTTTGCCTTGCACGATATAACCTAAAATGAGCTGGAGTGCAGTGTAAAAAAAAAACTTCAGTTATTTTAGTCATGCTGTTTAGTGAGGAGAAGCTGCTTAAATCTCATTTACAACTTTTAATATAATATTCCTTAAATAACACACTGAACTTTCCATTAATGTGGTCATATGATGTGATTTTTTCCCTTTCTCTTTGGAGTGTTACAGAAGATCTGTAAAGTTGCAAACACTAAAGTCTCAAATCCAAAGAAATATTCTTTATAAAAGTTAATAGTCAACCACGCCTACCTAAAACTGCTCATTCTAACACGTCTACGTCACAATGTGGGAAGATTTGCAATACGCCGCCCAAATGTTCACACAAAGAAAGAAGCCATAACTTCTTATTATTCTCTCTGTTGCTGCCGGCGCCATGTTCTGGAGAAGCTGCGTGACATGACATGACATCACAGAATGATGAGGGGACACTATACTGTCAAAAAAAAAAAAAAAAAAGCACCGTCTTTCGAATGAGATGTTAAACCGAGGTCCTTACTCTCTGTGGTCACTAAAAATCCCATGGAACTTCTCGTAAATTAGGGGTGTAACCCCAGTGTCCAGGCCAAATTGACACCATGGCCTTTGTCAATCATGGTCTCCTAATAATCCCCAACCACTTGATTGGCTCTATGACTCTCTCTCCTCTCCACCTGTAGCTGGTGTGTGGTGAGCGAACTGGAACCGTTGTCCTGTGGTTGCCGTCGTATCATCCTGTACACTGGTGGTGGTTGAGGAGAGACCCCCTACATGATTGTATAGTGCTTTGGGTGTAAAACAATACACAATAAAGCGCTATATAAATGCATCATTCATTCATTCCTACATTCAGAAATGCAAATACACAAAACTACAAAAATGGGAATATAAAATCCTTCAAATGAGATTATTTTGGTTCTAGCTCTGCAGTTATAGTAAGCATCTCAGTGGTAATTGCATTTCGATCAAAATGGAAGGTTTGATTTGTATTTTCTATGCAGCTGCACGTCCACTTCATAGAAAGTGAAATGAAAATGTCCTTGGGCTCGCCCTAGAACATGTCTTGCCTTCTGGTTGGAAAGGCATGTAATGAACAACACATGAGCTGGCACGTGTAAATGAATGCCACGATCTTGTAACTAATGCTGTCATGCTCCATCATCCAATAGAGGTACCTTTCAGGACAGCTGCACATCTCCAAAATGAGAGGTGCTTTTCAGCATTAAAAAAAAAGATGCACAATGCCACTAGCAACAAGAACAACATTGACTGACAGTACTTTTGAACTGCAAACACTGCCTTCCACTAAAAAAAAATAATAATAATCAAAGCAGATAACCATTGTATTTACAGTTAATTTGTTTTAGATCCAGTAACATACAATTAAGATGTTGACCCGCAGTATACCTGATTTATTTTTATTTTTTTTATTTTAAAGGATAGCATGGCTCAACAAAAAAGCTTTTTATTTTATTTAACCCTTTGAAGTCGATTAACGCATATATGCGTTTTGAGTCATTTTCTCTGGATAACCCCGAAAAGAACTTAAATTACACTCTCAGTTTTAATCGTACAGATAAGAGCAATACATCAATAGAATCTGTAAAGGGTCTACTTTTTTTTGGATACAGACATAATAACAAAACACCTTAGTGCACTTATAAAATAAAGATAACAAACAAGGTGCGCTGTCTACAGCCTTTGTGTGCGCTGATCTTCATTTGCAAACACGTCATTAAAATGAACTGTAACTCCGTGAATACTCAACAAAGAGACATGAGAGAGATATCTATAGAAAGCCTGAAATGTCTACTTTTAAACTAAACAAGTGCTGCCGAAAACAAATATTCTGAGATAAAGTAATCCATTTGAAAACAACGCGATGTCTATTTTTCATGTCTCCGCTCATTATATCTAATGTGACCACGCCCCGCACTGCGCTATTCAGATTCAAACAGAAGCACGCGGCTTGAATACGCCCACACAGAAGAAAAAGCAGCCAGACTGTTCTTCAAGTTTTTATTTTATTTTACTGTTTGCTTCGTGATGAGAGGAATAAGACATAAATCACTCCAAAAAGATGTGATGTGGTTGAGGATTTGAGAAATGGATTTCCTCAGAAAAAGAGATCATAAACATGAGTAAGTCTCTTTTTATTTATTTGTACTAGTTTTCACATAACGTGTAAACATTTTACTAGTTAGACTTTTTCCAAATACTTTTTCCAAACTATAAATCCTGACTACATGTATAATCAAGTGAAACATTATGAAGTTTCAATAACAATATACAATACTATACCATTCAAAAGCTTGATGTAAATAATATAAATGTGACAAATAGAGATAACTCTAACAAATGTAAAAACAATGCATTTCTTTCAATTTGTTCCCCCTAAAAGAACCTGAAAAATATGTTTTTTTTTTTTTTTTTTTTTTGGTAGAAAATAAGATTGTTAAAAGGATTTCTGAAGGATTGTGTGACTGGAGTAAACTGTTTAACTGCTCCCCCAAGTGGATATTAAATTATGTTGTGGGATAATTAAATATATTCTTAATATACTACAAACATAAAATTATATAGATTTATTTTATTCTCACATTCTTTCTTGTAACTCCTCAATCAGTGGCACAGTTGAATGAGAGGCTCATTATGCAGCTCATTATGCAGGCCTTTGTCTTCTCAGGTGTAAATCACAATGATATTCATGATAGTTGACGCCTACTCGCATATGACTTTTACCAACAAAAAGTGTCATAGAAAATTTAAATCAATATATTGTTTTCTGTGAATGAGTAAACAAGATGATTTTCACATAATTTAGAAAGAAAAATTCTAGGCTACAAGCTCCAGTTCTCAACAATCCCGGGAACCAATGTTATGTATGTGTTTTATGGCCTTATTCAAGCAATTTAACATTTTTAGTTTTTCACTAACCATGCATAACATTTTTTTTCTCAAAAATACAATCATGTACATACATACATTTCACATATTATTATAGCCCAGTTTGTGCTGATTACAGTGATATTAGACTTTACCCATTTAGATATTTATAAGAAACTGAAAAAAGCACAAATATCAGGGCATGACAAAACTTCTCCAGGCCCCAAAAATACACCTAGACTCCAGAGGGAGATGTCAGGCAGAATGTCCAAGTCAAAATGCAATGAAAGTGGATGGTGATTTATGCTGCTGAGCTCCAAAAACAGCATTAAAGTACCACTGAAGTGTCATAAAAGTAGTCCAACTTGTGTGCCATATTGTAAATGTGAGAAACAAAAAATGTAGGCTGGAATCATAATATAATATTCTATAATCTACAGTCCTGACTAGTGCTCTCAAATCTATTAAAACATATAATAATAAAACATTGAAATGAGCCTCATCGGTTTGGACTCGAGCACTATTTATTCTTGTGACCAAATGACCAGACCATTCTAATCAAGTTTGGGGAGAAAAAAAATAAAAAATAAAATACTGCATGCCATGAAATATGCTGGTGTCTCATTAACTACTTTTATATGTATTTCTGTGACAGCATAATTTACCATCTCCTTCCTTTCACAGAAGAAATAAAATACAAATACAATGTTATTTATTTATTTATTCATTTATTTTTTGTAACTGTTCCTTTAAAGGAATAAGTCACCCAAAAATGAAAATGGATTTAAAACGTACTCCCCTTCAGGCCATCCAAGATGTAGATGAGTTTGTTTCTTCATTTGAACAAATTTAAAGAAATTTAGCATTACATCATTTGTTCACCAATGGATTTTCTGTAGTAAATAGGTGCCATCAGAATAAAAGTCCAAACCTCCAAACATTGTTTTAAGCGATAAGTTGCATGTTTATAAGCAACAAATCCGCTGTTAAGTCATTTAAACTTGAATCCAATATTTCTGAATAAAATAGCTGTCCATAATCTATAATAACACTTAAATCATCCCCTGTTGTCCAAATTTGTTCTGATGAAGAAAAAAACTTTGCAGGGCATATATATATATATATATATATATATATATATATATATATATATATATATATATATATATATAAGGAACTGATATTTAGTGCCAATTTCATAAATAAGAATAGATTATGATATGCTGATACAAGTTTTTCTTTTGGTATGGTACTAACCAAGTGGTCAAGGTCTGACCGATCAGCCAAAGCCAATTAGCCCCAGCTGGTGGATAGTGTAACTACATCATTATGGGAATAAAAAGCATTAAATTAGAAATTGTAATAGTGCTGGAAAAAATGGATATTATATGTATTGAATACACTACACTACATACAGTGGTAAATCTCAGTGCATTCAAAACTTCTGTCTTTACCATGCTGGGTCAGTCCACCATCAAGTTGCCATGGCAATTGAGTGCTTGTGAAAAGCAAATTAATCTAGTGGAAACAGCATGGACTGAAAGTTAAATGCAGGCTAATCTGAGAGAAATCACATTGGTCTCACTCTTGATGGGACTGTAATGGATATCTGACTGTTGTATGGCTGCGTTGCTGATAATGTGCAGTATATACCAGCGTTATTTCTCTCAGATTGATGAAACTGTGCCAATAACACATAAAACACTTAAAGGAGGAGTGCATCATTTTTATGAATGTGTGTCAACCATAGACTGTATAGAAACATGGATGTAGTGTCCGTGACGTCACCCTTAGATTATCGAAGTGCGTTTTTGAAGCCTAAAGTAAGAAGACCGGCCGTCACCATCTTGATATTATGTTATTCCTGGATAATCGAAAATGGGTAAAAAGGCAGGAGCCGGTTGCTGAAGCCACACCCACCTAGTGTGATGGCAGTGTCAGCAGCGGGAATCCACCTGTCACTCGAGTAACCACGCCCCTAATTATGCAGAACTTTAAGGCTTAATATAATTTAAATGGATGGGTTATAAAATAATAATAATAATAAAAAAAAAAAAACAATCACCCTTCTCACAGTTCTCAGGAAGGGTAAAATTTGCTATATAGACTTCTATGGGATTGACTGCCTTTTGCAGCCAGCCTCTAGCGGCCAGTTGACGAATTAAAGTTTAAGTCACTTCCTAGTTGGCGTCACGAGAGAGAGCTGGAGGTTGCCTCTTGGTGTCAACACACATTATACATCAATAATAATGATGTTTGGGAAACTTCATGTTTCAAAGAAAGAAAGAAAGAAAGAAAGAAATACTTACTTTCCATTACCCATCAAAATCAAATGGTCTAGCCTAATGTACAAAAGATCGATGGTATGTCTTTGTACCTTATTTACCCCTAAATGGTAGCAACGTATTAGTCCATAAAATTATATAATAATAGTTTAAAAGAGCATAGTACCTAAAGTGTAAATACTGGTACTTTTTAAATTGGTACCACCCCAGTGACAGCTTTGTACCTTTTTTTTCTGAGAGTGTGGGGACTACAATGATACAGTATACAATTACATTAGAATTTCTCATTAGATTGTGGTTTAACCTGGTTAGCAATCTGCTTTTGTCAAAGTCACAGACAATATGTGCACTTCCTGTGACATAAATACAAACAGAAAGCCATAACAAGATACAGGCTCTTCCAAATAGCTTGCCCCTCAAAGTGTCTGTCAAGACAAGAAAGGAAATATGATGAATAACTAGACATCAGTGTTTGTGGGAAAGCATCTGTGCATATTTCTCAATGATTGTGCATTTCCACAAACAATACTAGCAGCAGCAGCAGCAGCAGCTGTTGGCTCACACTGAGCAAATCTGTCAGACTGTATGTGTTAAATGCGAAAATCATTTATCTAGCTTCAATTAAACCCAGACAGAATACATTCAGTTATATTCATGCACAAACTGAATTTGCATTGGCAGGGGCCTTATGACAGCATTATTTTAGATGGTCTATGGTTTCTCCAGGCAGAAGTTGATCTTTTTTTAAACTGACGTCGATTCGATATCGATTCTAAAAAGCCGTGATTCGATCTTTTCCGATATTTATTTCAATATTTAAAAGAAGATTTGATAAATGTGAATCTTTTCATGTGAGTCTCCTCTACTAGATGTGACCCTCTTATTTACCTTGCGCAATGTCACAACAGAAAGCCTGTCACTCATTCAGTGCTAATCATGGCGGAGATACTGTTATGAGATACTGGAGCGTGATTTGCAATACTCAGGTAAAATTCTATAGCTATATAAATCTGTGGAAGCATTTGACATGAAGCGTAAATATGCCATGATTTCCTCAATGGATGAAAGAATGAATGAATGTCATATGGTTTTGTTTATACAAGCGCGGACGACGCTAGCTGTGTTTTTAGCCTCTGTCATCTCACTATGATGATATGAATACACAAATTTCATCCCCAGCTGCTCTGAGAGTCACTTCAATAGAATTGTATTGTTTCATTTGACAAAAACTACGGTCATATCACATACACAGCGGCTGCAAGTTCCTCACGGCAAACCGTCAAAATAATAGTTTATTTAAACGTGAAGAAACTGTCAAAAATATTTTACTATTTAAGCAGTCTTTAGACTCAATGTGACAACTAATAAATATGAATAATTCTTTATTTTCAAAGGAATAATCACATTTGTTTTCCTTTTCATTTTAACAGCAAACCTCTGTTGTGCAGCACTTTGTTTGCCAAAAAATAAAATGATTTTTCATTTGATTAGGATAAATTAAGCTGCTTTATGCCTGATCTGATTACCCGAAAAATTAAGAACAACATTTTATATGGCCCTGTTATTGTTTAAAAAAGCACCCTATACAAAAAAAAAAAGAAAAAAAAAGAAAAAAAATACAGGCCTGTGGCTCTTAATTTCTTTTTATAATTTTTGCCATTTGTAAACTTTAAATTTGTAAAAAAAAAATTCAATAGCATTTGTATGAAAACTATATTAATTGAATGTAATAAAAAAAAAATATATATAAAAAAATCGAGAATCAAATCGAGAGCTTGTGAAATGAAATCAAATCGAATCAGGACATCTGAATCGATACCCAGCCCTAGTGGCAAAATGCATCCCCCATCTCTAATCTGCTAAATGCTACTGAGATATTAAGAAATATTAAACATTAACATAATGTTTTTCTGTAAAGCTGGTTTAGGAAACAATTGTGGAAAGAACATTACCAGTTAAATCAACTTGAAAATATTTATCCAGAGCATGGATGGACAGATACATAAAAATCTAACAATTAATAAAACACATCTGGGCTCATGAGCAGATAGCGCTTCTCTTGTTATTTGATGTGCACCAGTGCTCTGCCTCAAACAAATGACCTGATTATATTTTAATATCTGCTGTTGAATGATTCCGTTTGGCACACAGGTCTTTGGTTCAAGGCATACTGAGGGGGCGAGTGTGTGTGTGTGTGTCTCAGCTTTTTACGCATTTCCATCGATTCCCATGCTTAATATCAGGCCCAATGATGCATGTTGGTAGCAGACCGGTGACGTTTGACACGGCAGGCGAAACGGCTAACCTCCATTCATTCCACTAGCACTCCACCCACAACATGCTCCAACTCTCCAGGCAGAAACTGTAATGAGCTTTCACGAGACATTGCTTACATCAATCCACACTGTGTACTCGGTTTACTTTACACGTCTGTCTGCTTATCTGTCTGTTCATATACATTCACAAAATGGTATTCATATCATATTTTTCCCAATGACATTGATGTACGAACTGTAGCTCATATTCCATAATGATTATTTCTACAATACTTTGAGTTGTTTGAAAGTGATCTTTGTATTCATTTTTTATGGTTTTACATTCATAATATGTACAAACTATGCTTGGGAATTATGGTTATGGTTATTAGCACGCACCATAGCACTACACTATAGGATCATTAGTATACACAGTGCACATTAATCAGCCAGTCTTTTACTTTAATGATTGTCAGGAGTTGATTAAGTGCTAAATCAGGCCATCTATTTAAAAATACCGTTTAGTTTCAGCAAATGGATGCAAAACAGCATCTGTTGTTTAGTGTGTTTGAATCTAGGCCATGGAAATTCTCAGTTAAACTGCTGGCAGGACTCCCTGCTGGAGGGGGAAAAAAACTGCTTAAACCAGCCTAAGTTGGTTTGCTTGTATTAGCAGGGTTAATCTGGTCTAGTTCTTCTCCCCAGCCTGGTGTTCAGCTAGTTTCACCGAACCAGGAAACATTGATATACAATAAGAAATAAAGGCAATAACTAACTAACTAAATAAAGCACAGTGTTATCTTGCCATTTCTTATTCTCACACAAACCCAGAGTGTTTGGAGTAGTTTTGTGGCTATCAGAGCAAAACTGAAAGCTGCTGCTCTCTGTATTATTTTCAGTTGTCTCCTTTCACGTTCATAAGTAAATTGATGAGTGTATTTCACAACATTAGATCGACGCCAAAGACTCTCTCCCTCAAAGGAATCAACCAAATGCATCTTAATACCAGGAGTAAACGGGGAGTAAGTCAATCTAGTTTTTAGCAGAGAAGTGAGCTTATTGTAACAAGGCTATACAGACAGAATGACGCTTATCTGATTGACCTAATCAACTTGATGTTAAACTTTAAGAGCCTGTCCGATAGAACTTGAACTCGTATACCTCACTCGTATCTTACTGTTATATCACAAGTACAACGTATTCCTCCACCCCAGTTGCATCCAGGTCAGGCAGGTTTATTGATTCTGGATATGTTGCCATGGCAATGCAGTAAGGTTTGTTATTAGGTCTGCTTGGTAAATTGAAAGCCTGTCATTTTCTAAATTAGCCTTATAATGCTTGGCTGAGTAGAACCTTAAGCCATTTCCATAAACATACACAACATGCACACACCCCTAGCGGTTCCTCCCTTCCTCCATCTCAAAATGGACTGGTAATGGTGCGGATGATGAGAGAAAATGACTCCTTTATTTCGCTGGCTATTATTTATTTATTTAGATTTATTTTTTTGGTCAAGTTAGGAATACAAGAATAGGCCCAACATGGCCCTAAGGCAAGCTGAGTAATGACTTCACCTTCTGGAGGAGTTTACCGCTGCTAGCGTCAGACCTTTCCACTGTTTAGAATACATTTGTGTCTAGTTGATACGTAAGTGTCTGTTTGTGTGTGTGTTCAGAAAGATGTGAACCAATAACTCTTGCTAGCCACAGATAATGAGACCCATAGGACAATGTAGTGTCTAAATGTCCTCTGTGCTCAGTGACAATGCAAGTTTGCAACTCAAATAAAGTGCAGACTTCAGTAAATCTCAGTGTCAGAAATACATAATGAAACCTGGATCCAATAGAAGACATTATTTAACAACACACCAAATAAAAGAAGTTATATAAAAGAAGTTAGAGCTAGAAATTGATGTGGACACTTGAGTCACGCTTAAAAGTGTGAATATTGTTTCATTAGATAAAATATCAAAAAGTAAATTATATTACAATAACGAATAGCACAAGCACATTTTTCCAGGAAAAAAAAAATATATATATATATTTTTTTATTAAATTAAAGAAGGTTAACGTTTACAATAAAAATACTTGTAAAAATTTCTAGTATTTCTTAAAAATAACAGCTAAAGTAATTTTAACAAATTTTAATAAAGAGACTTCATGCATTCTCAAAACATACCTAAAGTACCTTCAATTAAAAAAAAAAAAAAAATTGTATATATATATATATATATATATATATATATATATATATATATATATATATATATATATATGTATAAATCCATTATGGATTTATACATTATGTATAATACTATTATTATGTATAATCCATTATGTATAATACTATGTATAATACTAAATACTGTAAAATATTAATACATATTTTAATAATATATTACATTAATATATGAAATATGTATTTTTTTAATAAAAATTATTTCATATAGCCACTAAAATTACAAATTAATTCAAATACTGTATTTAATAATAATGATTTCATATTTAATAAAAACTCATTGGCAAAAATAAATTTAATAATAGTGAATTCAAACATCTGATGAATTTGACTAGTAAGTCAAAGCTAACTGCAAAAATAAGTCACAAAATAACTGAATTTAAATTTACTTAATTGAGACACTTTGATTGAAACGATGTTGTCCATAACAGAAACTATTATGCAAAATTCTCTTTTATATTATATGATGAACCTTGCCTGTAGTTAGGAAGGTTTTGGCGGAAATATTTTCATACATTTAATAAAAATCACTTTGGGAATAGTTAAAAGTCACTGCACAAATGTCTCTGCACAAGTGAAATTAGTTCTGGGGAAAGCTTGAGCAGCATTTGTAAGCAGATGTCACTTGGTTTAATATTTCCTTACACAGGCCTGGCCACTTTCCACACGTCTACAGTAATTTAGGTCTGGTCATATAAGCTGATTCGGTCCTTATGCACCTGCGTTTGTATAGTGAGTAAGAACTATTCAGTGTGAAATAGACCAGCAGCCAATGAGGGGTGACAGAAACCCAGTTTTCCTTTCTCATTTTTTACAATGCGATACATAAAATATGTCCTGCTATAAAGAGAAGGCACAATGTAATGACTCAGAGCACTATTTTCTTCAGTATCTTCATTCAAAAGGATAACTTAATCATCTTTTGTAGTGATGTCACGGCCACAAATGAAGACAAATGACTGCACTTGAAACAATACACTCAGCAGATATTGGTGTTTTGACTAAATGTACAATAATGTAACATAAGATGGTCTTAAGTGTTTCCTTACAATATATACAGTTCACCCAGGATTAAAAATTTAATAATCATTTAGTCTGTAATCATTGCAAACCCATATGAAAATAGTCATTGTACAAAAAAAAAAAAAAAAAACTATATATATATATATATATATATATATATATATATATATATATATATATATATATATATATATATATATATATAAACAATAGTGTCAAAAACAATAATGGTAATAATAATAGATACTACTACTACTATTAAAAAATCATTGTCATTGGTTCATCAAATTATATATTGAATTTATAAAATAAAAAAGCAAATAAATTAAGTATTCAACATTAATGGCATTACATTAATAACAGCAATTCAATTAAAACACACACACACACACACACACACACACACACATATATATATATATATATATATATATATATATATATATATATATATATATATATAATATTTCAATTAATTAATTAATATATATATATATTTTACAATAACACAATAAAACAGCTGATGCATTAATACAAAATTAACGCATTAACGTTTCATGCACTGTAAAATACAATGCTTTAGTTACATAAAGTATTGTCCAAGAATTATCTTCATTTGAGGATAACAGTCACAGTCTAATAACTCTTTGTCAAGTGTAGAAAATACAAACAGAAAGTAAAACGATCTCAGTCACTTGAACGCTGACCTAAATGACAAAGCATTTTTATACATTCTCTTTTAAAACTTACAAACATAAGTTTATCCACTACAGTCGACCTCCCGGGTTCAAATCTGTCTCATCCCAAGCTCTCTGTCATGTCCCTGTAGCCAGACCCCACAGTGCGGAGCGATTACCTCCCTCCGTGTTATGAATACTCTCCACGCTCTCCCTGGCAAGTGGATAGGAAAGGTGACAGATAGCTTGAACTGCAAAGCGACCTTCTGTTACAGCTTTCAAACATCACTGCCATCTGTTTGCTGACCCTTTAATGGGTGTTCTCCACGTGTCTAACCTCTGACCAAAGACAATATTCACAACTACAGCCCGAGACAGCATCTACTGGGGTGGTCTCCTCCTTCCATGGGACACCAGAGATCGGTCTACTTGACTCATGATAAACACGAAAATCATTAAAACAGAGATAAATTCAGTGTAATAGCAATATAGGCTATTGGTGAAAAAAAATGACCAATGAGCTTCTTGACCATTTAAACACAAGTAATGTCCACGTCTATGACAAAACTTCTCCAGGCCCCAAAAATACCCTTAGACTCCAAAGGGTTAAATCCACCAAAATGGCTATTCATAAGGGTGGTGAGCGTGATTTCACCAAGCACAACATGTTCTTGGAACAACACCCTTGTTGATCCTGGAACCACATTCCAATCAACCAATCAGAATTGAGATATAACTTTTCAAGAAATATCTGTTTTAGGTTTAAAATCAGGATTAGGTGCTTCTACACTCTTGTTAATCAGCTATAATTTCCACTGATTTTAGGAATAAATTATGGGTAGGGTTAGGTTTATGGGCAGGGATTGGGTTAAGTTTATATTTTTGGTCAATAATGTTGATCCAGGATCATCAAAAGATGTTGATCCAGGAACATGTCTTAATTGGCAAAATCACAGCAACCTCATAAGGTCATACACTTTATTATTATTATTATTATTATTATTATTTATTTCTATTTTTTGATAAAACATTCTTACGCAGTTTTTAAGTGTTCCACTTTAATTAAAGTATTAAAAGATGGAGAAACTGAAAGTGGAAATGCAATAAAGTTTAAATTAATTATAGCTGGGGGAATATTTAACAAAGCAATAAACCACCCGAGTTTGAGAATTAAATTAAATTAACACATTATCCACAATGTGAAGTAACAGAACATTGGCACCAACCAACATAAGGTGAAATACAGCTATATTTAATAAAATAATACATTCATCAATACTATAGGAATATACTATAGCCTACTTATTTCCAAACAATATACTGTGGTTTATTAGCCTAATTGTAGGTTGTTTACAGTTGGCAAACAATCTGCGAAATGAATATAAAATGTGAAGTATATATCCATCCAACAAAATAGAGTGATGGATGGATGAATGGATGGATGGAATAGAACAGAACTGAATGGGTGGATGGATAGGATAGAATAGAATAGAATAGAATAGAATAGAATAGAAAAGAAATAGAATAGAATGCTGGATGGAACAGGATATAATAGAAGAGAGATGGATGTATGGCTGGATGGATGGATGGCATAGAATGAGTGTATTGATGGATGAATATAATAATAGAATAGAATAGAATAGAGATGGATGGATGGCATAGAATTAATGTATTGATGGATGAATAATATAGTATAGAATAGAACTGGATGGATGAAATATAATGGAATAGAATAGAGAATGTGACACACTACTAATCAGATCAGAGTGGTCAGAATGAAACAGATTTCCAGAAATGTGTAACCACTGGAAATAAGACCGGATTCCAGTCGGATATGCACAGAAATCGAATGTGAACAGACAGTCTGAGCAAGACAATAGATAGAAAGACAGACAGATAGATATACAGAATGGTAAATAGATTGAAAGATAAATTCATTCATTAATTCTTTTCAGAATATGCTATGCTTTTGCCAAATCTGCCAGATTAATATAAAATGTACAGTCACAGGTGTGTGTGTATCAGCCTTTTATAACAAAGTCAAATGGCTCTGAATTTAAAGTCAAAACTACCGGCTTTATATTCATTTTGGGATCATTATAAACTAAAAATGCATCTCTATCTCAGGTGTTTTTCCAGTTGAACCTGAAAGGAGGTTTTTTTTTTTTTTTTTTTTTTTTTGCAATGACCGTGTGCACAGTTCTTCAGTCGTTAAAGAACTTTGGCAAACAATAATCTGATTTTCATCTCAAATACAAAGTGTTTCCAAGGACACAGCTTAGAGATTAAGATTCCAGTTTCTTAGCACAGCAGTTGTACACATAAATGGCTGGAAGGAGTGACGCACCTTTCTTCTTTATTCAGCTCAGACAGCGATTGTTATTCTGCTCAGCTCTGTCCAGTCCATGGCTTAGTGACAACGTGTTTCCCATTTTCATTTCTGCATACTCTAAATATTGAGAAGTTTCCTTTTTGACCTCCGAGAAATGTTGTGTCTACACCATCAGATGGCTGAGAATAACAGAACTTGACCTAACAGTTTGCCATGCAAATCAATCAGTACAGCAGAAGCTTGAGGAGGGAAACCTCTAAAGTGGCCTCTCTCAAAGATCCTCAGGAGAATTGGAAGAAGGTGAAAAGAAAACATACATAGCAACCACCTAGTAACCATGCAGAGTGACAGAATGACTGAGACAGAACAACAGAATGATAGAATAACAGAAAGAACAACTGAAATGCAGACAGAACGATGAAGTGACAGACAGAATGACAGAACAGCAGAACAAAAGAACATGAGGGTGATCAATAGAATACTAGAACGATAGATAGGATAGCTAGAACAACAGATGGATGGATGGACCTGGTGATCTGGAGTGTGACATCAGATGTTTCTAATGCACATGTATCATGTATCTGTAAAATGAACATCTGTCAGTCTTTGATTCCCAAATCAAAGGCTTTATTTCCTTCTTTATAATTCAGAATATGAATTCAATTCATCAAGCTCTTAAGTCAGACAAAAAAAAAAAGTTTCAGAATTTGTCCACGGGGTTCAGTATTGCAGAAAAATCATATGACAAAATGTAATTTGCAAGCTTGGCTGCTCTAAAGCTTCGCTCTTGGCAACAATAACATCCTGGAAATAATATGCTCGCAGGGAACCGACACGGACGCCAAATTTGCCTCTTCATTATCATCATCACCATCAAAATCTGCACTGCAAAATGCAGTTTTCAAGTTAAATGGCAATAAACAGTTTAATTTGGAGAGGAAAATTATGGCTTTTTTAAACTGAAGGGCTGTAGGCACACTATTATTAGTTTCATAACTCGGCTTATGATTAGTCATGAAGAAATAATAAATACCCTGCTCTGCAACAGTAATGCACAATTTTAGCTGAAGGAGAGAGCCATTGTGGAAATATAAGGTAGTCACATTTAATCATGAAATGTCTTAAAATTAAAGTAGTAAATGACCGTTTGTGGATTTTTTTTTTTTTTTGCTCCTAGGATGGATGGATGAATATATGATAGATATAAACATGTGTATCAGTAAAAACATGAATATGTAATACAAATGTAATAAACATACATGCATATGCTACAAGCTAATGTATACATTATGTATTTTTCACAATCTAATTAATTAATAAAAAAATAAATTAAAATTCCCATGATAAACATTATGTTTCCTTTAGAAATATTTTAGTGAAGTATAATGGATTGTGAATGGGGATTCACATTGATTTAAAAAATTGCACTCAATGATTGCTCTCAGCTCTCAAATATCAAAGAGGTGCTCTCTCTTCTCTTTAGAGTGTGAGAACTGAGACTTCCCATTAGAGGAAATCTCAACGATTGTGAAAATTACCCTGGTGTTTGACAATGATTTTATGACCCAACAAAACAAGCCTTGCAGGGGCCAATCCATGTCTCATGCTTCACTGAACCAGTCGCTTGTGAGAGGAGAAATGCTTAATGAAAACCTGTGAAGGTCTGCGAGACAAACAATTGAATATCAGTGTTTAGTTTAGTTTTGTCAAAAATGGCGAGATGGGAAAAGAAAGAAAACAAGAAAAACCCCACTGGGCATGGGAAGAGGTCTAAAAACTTTTCTGAAGAGAAAATACTTCAGGTGTCAAGACCCATCAGGGAAAGCTGTGAGCCAGAGCGCTAAACAATTCACTCACAAACACAAGTCTAGGACAGAACGAAAAACATAAAATGATAGAATATAAAATAGATACTTAGGCAAAAAAAAAAAAAAATGCAGAAATAAAATGAACTGTATGGTAAAAGATTACACAAGACACAAAAGGTCAATCACAAAATGTTATATTGTCATTATTTACTGACTTTAATTTCCAAGCAAACCTGTATGCTGTTACTTTCTTCATTAAAGGAGATTATTTTGTTGTTGAATATCTATACAATGACAGTTCACAGTACACACAACAAGAGCTCTTTTTTGTTTGGTTTACTTTTTTATTTGCAATAATGAGGGGTAAAAGAAACCAAGTTTCCAAGTTTACTTCTCACAATTCCATTATTTATGTATTTATTTATTTTATTATTAGTATTATTTGTTTACTTTTTTTTTTCGGACACAAACTAAAAAGTAAAAGTCTTGCAATTCTGTGTGCTTTCACAATTCAGACTTTATTTTCCAAGTTTAATATTATGAGATATAAAATCAGAACTGTAAATAAATAACGCAATTACCCTTTTTTCATCTATGGCAGAAACAAGCTTCCATAAAAATTCAATGAGTAAGCACATATAAACTGTGATATCGGTCACCAATTCTTAAATTATGGCTTTACGCAAATATAGAGAGCATCAAATATAAATTATGCAAATTAAATGACATTTTTCACGGTTTTATTGTATTGCAGAAAATAAAATACCAGCAATATATTAGTTTTCAGGTGGTTTTTGATTATGTTTCTGTGATTTTATGGACAGAACAGTCATGAAAGATTCTGTCCTTTTAAGTGCTGAGATATGAACTCAGTGCTCTTTGGCTCAACTCTTTCATTAGTTTTATGTCTCATGCAATTTCAAAATGCTCCTTTGTCATTCTTTTTCTTCTAGTATGTTGCCACTGTCGGTGGCACTGGGTTTTCTTAGGGTCACGCTCTGTGTAAGTATAAATAAAATATTGGTTCTTCTTCCGAAAGCTTCTTGGAAGTGGAACACCAGAGATGCGCAGACAAAGCCAAAGCTAAAACAAGCTTTCCAGCACAGTGTCATCCACATTATTATTATTATTAATAATTTATTTTGTGCATTTTAAAAGGTTAGTTTCTCAAGCTTTAAAAAAAAAAATGAGACTCCAAAAAATCCAAAAAATAAGGATGCAGCAATTGCATACCATGGCTGTAAAATAGAAAGATATATGAAACCCTGACGTCAGATATTGTCTTCAGAAGGAAAACACATTTATGTCAAAAGCGAAGGATCTTCTTGCCCTCAGCAGAGCAGATCTACACTGTGAATGCAATGGCTCCAGATGTCAGTCAAATCTTCCCTTCGACCGAGGGTCAAACAATCACATCGGCCACACACCTCCACTCAGCTCCGTGCACCCCGCAGTTCTATAAATACACATTGCCATCTTGATTTCCTGCCAGACACTCAGGAACTGGCTGACAGGCGGAGACGCTTTAAATGTCAGATGGCCATGACTACATAATGACATAACCATTATGTAGTCATGCCCTGCATAAGCCTCAACAAGCTGGAAAGGGATGTAAAAATAAATAGATCAACCAGGCTTTTGAAGGCTTAAACCATAGGTGGGTTAAATGCTGAAATACAAGAGCGCTGTTCCTCATCGTCTCGTGGGTATGTTGAGTTGATGACTTGTGGTTGTAGTACGTGTTTTTTGAGCCGACAGCATCTAAGGGCTTCAACACTCAACTGCAGTTATTTTGTGGCCCAGTCTGCAGAAAGAGATCGTCGAATGATGCTGTTTAATCTTAAATGTGCTAGCAATAATTGGTAACACTTTATTTAAAGAATAGGAAAGTCCACACTACAACTATAACAACACAGAGGAGCAATATGATTAGAACCACTTTCAGAAGAAATGTTTTTTTTTTTTTTTTTTTTTGGTAACACTTTATTTGAAGGACCGATTCTCACTATTAATTAGTTGCTTATTAGCATGAATATCGCTAGCATATTGGCTGTTTATTAGTACTTCTAAAGCACAAATTTATGCCTCATTGTGCATGACCATATTTTAGATACCTTAAACACACCCTATGCCAACACTTAAAAACATTACTAACTATTAATAAGCAGTAAATTAAGAGTTTTATTGCGGGAATAAGTGTTTCTGAATTTTTCTAGCTGATGAATGACCAAAACACTGAAATCCAGTCCAGAGCTTGAGCATTTAAAGTGGCAAGCGACATAAGTTCACCTTGCGTTTAGAATAAACAGAACGTTATCATCCGTTGATGTGGACACTATAATCATTATAGTTATTGTTCTTGAAAATCTTTATACACAAAACACAACAGAAATTAGTGAGCGTGTTTAGACATAATTAGAATTAATGTGCATCCACAAGTAACTAATAATTTAATAAAACTGAAATATAATATTTATGTTTACATTTATTGCAAACACAAACTAATCTAATCTAATCTAATATAATGAAAGTTGGGAAGATCCAGAAATCAAATTAAAACAGGTGTTTTCTTACGCATTATGCATCAAACAGTTACTTAACAGATACTTGCTTGCAGAAAATAATAGTATCATATAAATGACCCATGAATACAAGAGGATGTGTTGTTAACTAAAACTATTCAAAATAGATTGTGCTAACTGAAATACAATTTTATTATAATATTATAATAAATAGAATCATTAGATGAAAACCTAAAAAAAGAAGACGAAAAAAAAGAGCAATACAAATGTTTCTAAAAGACTTGGCAAGCCATTGACGTCTATAATATCTAAAATAAATACATAAAATACTATGAACGTCAATGGCTACCATCAACTGTTTGGTTAAACACATTCTTCAAAGTATCTTCTTTTTGTTTTCAACATAAGAAAGAAACTTGTACAGGTTTTGAATAACATGAGGGTGAGTAAAGTAGAAATTCGAACATTACTAAAACAAAAACAAACAAAAAAAAAATATCCAGGACACTATTTGTTTATTGAGCAGCGTGTCACCATTTTCAATATCCCCTACAGACGGTACCACAGAAACCGGTCTCGCTCGTGTTTGTACACAGTATAATAAGTGACTGGAACACTGAACACATCTACTAATTACACATCTAACAAGCTTGTTAGACCACACTCACGAACACCAATCACAGACATTTTGTTCTCATTAGAGAGATCACAAGCTCGGCCACAAAAGCAGTGATGTAATCCCATGTAATTAGCGATTTAAAGGTGCATGTTTCTTGTGAGGGATAATAATATGTTTTCATGGATACCAAGGCACTAATTATTCTAATCCTCAGAGTGTTCAAGCCCGTGTGATTTTTCTTCTTCTGTGGAACACTAAAGGAGATGCTAGGCATTTTTTCTGTATTAAAAGTGAATGAGGGCAGCAGGGGTCAAAAAAAAGCATCATTCTTCATTAATTTCTATTCTGTGGTAAATGTCTGTCTAATGTTTCACTACAAAATAACTTTGTCACTGACTAACCTATCAACAGAATGGCAGATAATGTGCTTATATTACTGCTATTTGGTGCACTGAACGTATGTAGGAAGTCTACTGTATGCCAAATTCAGAATAACAGATTGTGTGTGGGTGAAAGACAAGAAGGGGATTTAAAAGCATCGACACAGTAAAAGTTTAGAAAATGTGTACAGTACATATACATACATTAGAATGTGTGCTTTATCAATTTCATACTTCCAAGATACTTTTAGTGTACAATATATATATATATATATATATATATATATATATATATATATATATATATATATATATATATATATATATATATATAAATGCATGCATGGGGAGAACAGTGTAATATTTAATATGAATTATATTGGCCATCATGTTTAATTTACTAACACAAAAGGACCATCTCTGGTGACAAAGAGTCAGGCTTACTTCCCTCCTCTATTGATTGCTGGAATAGGCCACACTCACACAGTGTGAGTGAAGGGTGAAATGATTGAGGACCGGGCCTACACCTAATGAAAGTCAAAGACAGTCTGCCTCCCACACCTTGTTCAGTTTTCCCCTTTCAGTTTAACAAGTTATACAACTGCTTGCTATTCATTTATTTTCACCGATCTTTGTATCCATTCTTATGTAGACAGAACACCATGTTCATCTTATATAAGTCAGTAAGAGTAACCAGTGTCTATATTGGTGAAAAAAAAAAGACAATTTAATGGGTTTTCATCTTGCAATTTCATGACCCCCATTTAATCTGTTAAAACTGCATGTTAAATTATTTATAGAATATCCAAAATATGTTCCCTGACCTTTGGTAAAAAATTGTGTGTGATAGTGTGAGTGTGATAGTCATCTGCAGACATACGTTTACAACAACAACAACAAAACAAACATTGATGTAGATGAAATATTTATTTTCTTTCTTTCTTTTCAGTGTGTTCAAATATCTGTTACCCAATACCAGTAAAAATCAAAGTGATTCTGATGTTTGTTCTCTTTAGAAACACACCTCAGAGTTTCACCTTTCAAAAGAGACTAAAACCATGCATATACTGTAGTCCAAATATGATATTTTATATACTCCAAACAGTATTGATAATGTTAAATGTTTCCAAAGTAGCAAACCAGCATGTTAGAGTGATTTCTGATTGATTACTGTATTTGTGACCCTGGACCACAAAACCAGTCATATGGGTTTTTCGACGTTGAGATTTAAAGAACATCTGAAAGCTGAATAAATAAGCTTTCTATCGATATATGGTTTGTTAGTATAGGACAATATTTGGTCGAGATACAACTATTTTAAATTCTGGAATCTGAGGGTGCAAAAAAAAAAAAAAAAAAAAAAATCAAAATAATGGAGAAAGTCACCTTTAAAGTTGTCCAAATGAAGTTCTTAGCAATGCATATTACTAATCAAACATTAAGTTTTAATATATTAATAGAAGGGAATTTACAAAATATCTTCATGGATTATGATCTATACCTAATATCCTAATGATTTTTGGTTAAAAAAAAAAAAAATCAACAATACTTACCCATACAATGTATTTTTGGCTGTTGCTACAAATGTGCTCCAGACTGGTTTTGTGATCCAGGGACACATATGACACCAAAGACTAGAGTAATGATGCTGAAAATTCATCTTTGCATTTCAGGAAAATTACAGCAATGCATTACAGCATTTTAAATATATTTAAACTGTATGTGTACCTGGATATGTACAGAAATGTATTAACATATTTTTAATATCTCACATCTGCAGCTTGTATTTTATAACCGAACATGTAGCCGCTAATTTGAATGTATAGTGAACCGAATGAGAACTGATTCAATTTTGTCAATCAGAACATCTGAAAACAATCTAATAATATGGACTACTTTTTAAGTTTAAAGGCAAACTAAATTGTGTTCTTTATACACCCTCATGTCATATTCCTTTAACCATCACACACAATATAAGTTAAAGGACTGTTTTATCAACAAAGCAGTCTGTATACCTACTGTTCTTTAACCTTCGGAAACTGTGTGTGGAGGACAAATTTAGGTTACAGGGGCATTGGCAGAAAAAGCAGACTGAGGGGAGGAGGCAGACCATCGAGGGCAGTGTGTGTGTGTGTGTGTGTGTGTGTGTGTATTTTGGTTTTGGTCACGGCTCAGGTGCCTGATCTTCATATCTGCCCTGGCCAGCCTCAGTCTCTGGAGTCTCCTTTTTCTCTTCTGGGTCTCCTCTGTTGCTTTCAGCACTTCATTCATAATCGTCTATTCATTCCAGCACGAATACGAGAAACATGAGCCGAATGACAATACTGTCGGCTTCACGTTTGCAGGATTTGTTCTTGTACTAATCCTTAATTTCATTCTCCCCTGTGACAAATCATGTACAAGAACAAATTCAAGATCAAGGGAATCTTCCTAGAAATGGTCAGCTCCCCTCAGGCTGTTAGAAATGTTTTTTAATATTTGATAGTTAAGTTAGAGATAATATCGGCAAATGATGCTTTGTTTTTGGAGGAATTACAGAACAAATAATTTTCATTCATTTCCATTTCACTTCCAGCCAATAAAGAAAAGTAGAAGCACAGGAGGCAGAGCAAAAATGACAGATCATACACAATTAAAATGACTTTAGAACATTAATGAAACTCATTATTAATTTATTTAGGCTATTATTAGTTTTACTATTTTTCCACTATAGTTTGACAAAAGTCAAGTCCCACAGTAAAATGTGACATCAGTGTTGTCAAGCGTAGAAAAAAGAAAAAGAAGAAGAAAAAAAGGACACGCACGAGTCTGGATAAAGAATAATAACAAATATTTAAAGTGAATAATTCAATGATAATGAAAAAGTAACATCAAGACAAAAATATATGCATTCTACCCAAATATCTGCAATGTCAAAGAAAAACATATTATAATGCAACTAAATATTTGCAATTCATCAGGTGCTTAAAAAAAAAAAAAAGAAAAAAAAAACTGACTATGCAAAAGCACTTCTACTTGTGAACAGCCTTCAGTTGAGAATTTTTATTTTTTGGCTGCCAGATGCTAGTCAATTCTTGAACGATTGGTTTCTGAAGCCTGTGGCCAGTGAATATATATATGCATTACTAGCCATCTATTCTTATGCTAGCCAAAGCCTAAATTTTTTCCCCTCTAATTTTATAGAAAGTAAATAATTCATGAGGTATTGACTTAGTTAAAGCCAAGTGCCAGATAAAAAGTGGAACATGACCCTCAAGCCAGTTTGAAAGCATTGGCAGAATGAACCCCGCTGGAAGAGGCTTCCTTGCATGAGTTAGCAACGTATCAGCAGAGCTCTTCAGATTACCTCTCAGAGAGCTCTGGTCCATGTCTGCAGTCTGAAAGCCCATGCTGTGATCAAAGCACGTGTGATCAGATCACTATCAAGCAGCGTGAAGGCGTTAAAGCAGCAGAAGATAAAGAAATAATGCTATGGCGTGGGATGTGAACATATTCACACCGGTGACATGATGGGAAAAGCACACCAGTCTGATTAACTGCGCCGCAGCGGGTGCCGACAGGTTCCTGTAGTAAAACTGATTTGAGGTTCACAATTTTTTTCTTGATATATTTTGTAAAACTGAAAAGTGTATGCAATTAGTACTATTTTTTATTTAGTTTTAATTTGCTATTCTTCAAATCCTTTTTTTTTTTTAGTTTCCACAAAAACTGTTTTCAAAATGTGGGATAATATTAAATGTTTCTTTAGCACCAAATCAGCATATTAGAATGATTTCTGAATGATCATGTGACTCTAAAGACCGGAGTGATGACACTGACAATTCAGCTTTGCATCGCAGAAAAACAAAAACCATTTTATAACATTAAAACATAATATAAAGTATAATTTTAAATTTTAATCATATTTTTTTTTTTTTTTGTTAAAATGTTTATACTGTAGTTTGATAAAATAAATAAATAAGTAACTAATCAATGCATGTCTTGTATTTATGCCACATCCAGTATATTTATGCCATGTGTGTATTAAAAATTCACATTTCAAATTTTGTAGTATATGTCACCTTTAATTCAAAATTAAAACTGGCTTTCTTTGGTGGAGAAGACTATTAAAGACTCCCTAGCATTTGCACTCCAGAGCTCCTGTTTTCCTTTCAGTGCCAAAGGTCAAAGCAAGGAGACAGCAAAGATGGAGCAGCATACATCAGAGTGCTAACAACAGGCAGCCAACCACTGAATGTCTCATCCCACCTACAGCCTTCAACCTCCCTCGGCATTCTGGGAAACTCAATAAGATAATACTTGGCGGATGAAAAAAATAAAATAAAGATAGGGAAGAGATGATGGGGACAAAAATGGCAAAAGTAGATTTGAATGATAATGGAAACACACCTGCAAGAAATCATGGGACCGAAAGGTCACCGAAACGCTTCAGTCACTCTGTCAGAATCATGAAGACAATGCAGCAGGAATCACATGACCAGGAATTTTAAGGATTCCGGTTGCTTTCATCAACTCAGGTTCCTTAAAGGATCTTTTTGTGGCTAGAAAATATCCTTTCCATTGTGGCAAAAGATATGCTAAAGCACTACTTTCCATTTAGTCGTAATGACAACATTTTATTGCAGATTGATGGATTTGCATGTATGTTCTTGCACACTTACTTGGGTCAACAGTGAAAATCATGCATTACCATGTACAAACTTAAGTCTTTCTTCATGTTTAACTGGAACTGTGATTTGGTTCCTACAATTTAGACATTCCCAGAGCTTTCTCCCTGCATACATCTCCTCTGAATGATTTCCATCTCAGTCACTTAAACTGCTCACCTGCATCCACATCTCTCACTCGTTTTCCCACTGTTTTTTCTTGCCTTCAGTAAGCTCTGAATAAAAGTGTTGGAGAATCTATTTTGAATCTGTAGCTGAACTTATGTAATTGTTATTAATTTATCTGTCATGGCAATGAAGATCTTAAATATATGTCAGGGATGTCAAACTCAATTCCTGGAGGGTCGGAGCCCTGCACAGTATTTTTTCCAACCCTGCTCCAACCCACTTACCATACACTTGCCAAATAACTCTGAAGGATTTGATTAGTTGGATCAGGTGTGTTTAATTAGGATTACTGAATCTAAATTCTGCAGGGCTCTGGCCCTCTAGGAATTGAGTTTGTCACCCCTGATTTAAAGAGGGTATGAACATGACGTCACTGTCGGCCGGAGTGACTGCGGCTCCGCCCACTGAGTGGCTAAATGAGTGGAAGCATTGGTTTTCAGCATAAAAAAAATAAGAGGGAGCTTTGCGATTGACTGTGCAAATATTATACTGCACTATTTGCACTCAGTAGTAACTGCATAAAACTCTTTTAGATTAGTGCAAATAACATCTAACTACTATATACACTTAGTGCTATTCTACATAGCATCTATTTCTATTTTCACAATGCAAACAGCATTTGATACTATTTGCACTTAGTGTACATACCTCTGCCCTAAATGATATAATTGTCTGAAATAGTGACAAACAGGAGCAGTAAAGTATTTCACTATGTAAAAAACAGCAACACAGAAACATCTGCACGGGTACTTGTTGAATGATTTTCCACCGAGGTCTTTTACATGAACCACCCGAATGAACAGATTCACTAAAAACAATAAATAAATTACATTTGGTACTTACGCATAATAGAAAGAGCATTTCACTCATTCTGGATTATTACTTTAGCTAGCTCGACTGTAAAGCTATGTGCAATACAATGTGACCAAAAGCACAGAGGAAAAAGTAACTTGAAAAAGAACAGTTGTTTTGAAAGCAGAAAAGCTACTTTCACACTTAAAAAAATAAATAAATTAAAAATTAAAATTGAAAGTTAAGTTCGTTTCTCTGCTACACTGATGTTCATATAGCAGCCATCCAACTTAGGTTGGTTTCATTCGAATTTCAAAATGCACGTTTAATTTTAGAAGTCTCACTTTTAACCACAAGTCATTAATAAGTGTTTAACTTACAGAATACTTGTATGTGTTGAAAATGTGTCATTGAGATTCCACCCATTTTTAATGAATAACACATTAGAATATCACACTTCTTTCAGCTTTGATCTACTTTAATTAAGGACCTAAATACACTCCCCATATTTTAGCTCCATATGGAACAACGGTAAATTAATGTGGGTGACCTTTAAACAAATTATACTAACTCATTTTTGTATGGATGGCATATACAACTCTGTTAAGACAGCTGTTTCAGCTTTTCTAGCCAAACATTAAAAAGCTTAATTCCAGCGACTGAAATAGTACAGCTTGAACTTGAAACTTTGCATTTTCACTGGTGAAATATTTGTTGCGATTTTGTGCAGTCATACTCAATTTTATTCAAATATTTACATTTTTTAGCGATGCATTGCTCTTGAAATTCCAGCCAATAATAATAAAGCATCTGTTAAGTTCATGTCACTGAATAACAAGGCAACAATAAATTATATAAAAATGCAATAAGAAAAAGTAACAATATTGCAAATCAATACAGTATGTTTTAAAAAGAACACTAAAACCTGAAATAAATACTGCTAAATAAGGTAATAATATGAATAATAAATCTCTATAGAGTGCATGCTTTTTTCTCTCTTTTTCCCCCCACTTTTATTCCATTCAGGATTGGCATCTTCAGCCTCACATGTTCACTTTTTACACATTATTAAGCTGTTGTATCTCAGAGGCATAACTACATCATTGGCAAATATTCTCAAGAATAACAACACAAACTATTTTATAATTTTATCTCTGTTGACTCTGTAACAAGTATGACAACACATCATTTTCAGCTCACCCCATCTGATATGAGGGCTGGCCTGGTGTGTCACGCTGCCAAAAGTGTTATATTTGCAGGCGTGCATCTCATTTCTGCTGTTATATTTGGTCTTGTTTCAGACGAGTGCTAGCAAACTGTATCAGCAGTTTTCAGAATCAGAAAAAGTTTTAATTCCAAGTATGTTTCTCTCTTCTGTCTGTTATGTTACTAAAATGTTATAAATCAATAAAAAGATAATAAATAAATAAAAAACATACCATGATGAGCATAAAGCAGCATCAGACAGAGTCAGTGTTGCCAAGTCTGCAATTTTCCCAACAAAAAACGTAACAAAAAACGTGTATTTTACCCTATTGGAATATGATTTTTACTGGGGGATCCCCCCTCAAAACGCGATTAGGCTTGTTCTGATTAGCAGTTGGGTCGGTTTTGTTGTGAAAACCTGGCAACCCTAGACAAAGTATAACCAGAGACCTCTGAGATCTAATAGCTATGACCTTATTTGTGAAAAAAAAAAAAAAAAAAAAAAATAAAAAAAAAATTAAAACCTTTCCAAAGTTTCACAAAGGGAAACCGAGAGCTCAGGGAAAAGTTTAACAGGAGGATTTGTGACAGGGGGCATTGTCCTGCATGAAAATTGCTGGCTGACTGGGCGATGAATGCAGGGAAGGAACTGCCGCAGGATGTTCTGAATAACATTTGCATTCACTCTGCCATGTAGCTGTATGAGGCCCAAATCCCGCTGCAAAAAAACATCCCCAACTTTGGACCAGTTCTCCTCTGTCCACACAACTTGCTCCTTAGTAAACGTTAGTCCACCCATTTGATTATTTCTGCTGAAGAGGAGTTTGGTCACTGCAAAGTGGGCTCTAAGTCCAGATTGTTGAGACACTGTCTGCTGAGACATATTCTTACCCTGTTCAGCACTGAACTTGCAAGCAATTCCAGCTGCAGTCTTGATTTTCTGCATTATCCTGCCCTATCGTGCATTTTTCGTTTGTGGATGACCCGTCTTCTGGGGGGGACTTGAATGAGTTCGGGACACTGTAAAGATCACAGCAGTCACAGCAGGCGAGTTCTCTTGCTATGGCTGGAAGGGTCATCCCTTGAGCCTTCATTTGGACAATCTGTTGTCAGAGGGATTCAGTCACTTAAGAACGGCTCACCATCTTGCAAAGTCAGTAAAAACTGGAAAATTAGACTTCCAGTTAAACAGGGTTTGTCAGATAATTAAGGAAATCAGCCCAAAGGTGCCAGATTAACACCAATAACTGGGAAGTATTTAAAAATATTCTCGAATTTTGATCAGTGTTCTTCTTCAAATATCTCATTTAAGTTTTTATGCTGTGCTTCAGAATATATTCAGCTCAATAAATGTGCTTAAACGAACTGGTGCTGTTTTACTCCTGTTAGGATAACTTCAAATATGACTTGGTGATGTCAATATTTAGGAAATTGTAGGTTGTTCTCTAATTTTAATCTCCACTGTATTCATTCAGGGTTTACGTCATAAATAAATATTTTATATGAGCATTATTTACTGTTAACACAGCCACCTGCAGTGGTATCTAACTCTAATTCCAATCACTCTCCAGATAATGTTGTTGTTGTTGTCCATTTTTTTCATTGCCAATCCAGTCATACAAACATGTACATATACAACGTTGTGCAGATAAATGAAGTGACCCTGACATGTCAGTATGAATTAAACTGGTAAGAAACTGCTCACATCTCAGACTCTGACAACACAACCTTTCCGCAACCTTCCTGTCTGAATCAATTAAACTTTATTGGCCTGGTATTGATTTGCAATAACAAACAATATCCACTAAGTCAGTGGGAATTTTCCAATGTCACTTCAAGAGACAACCCTTACATATACGGTATTGATATTATGAAGGTCAAAGAATAAAGTTTACTCAACATTCAATTCAAAAACTCAAAATCAATACTGCTAGTAACATTCTATGTATGATTTATTAACGTTAGCAGGCGAAGTTTATAACAAACCTCTTTTTTTAAAGGTGAATTCCAAACAACCTCTTACAGGCCAGGCATATTGAATGTCTACAACATAATTCAACTAAAAATATGCTACAACATGCAATCTCTAGTTTAGTTACATATAGGGTGCTTTCGCACCTGCCTCATTTAGTTCGGTTGAATCGTACCAGAGTTCGTTTCCCCCTTTGGTGTGGTTCGTTTGGGCAGGTGAGAAAGCAGCAATCTCACTCGGGTGGGCAACAAAGGTGGACCATACAAGCATACCGAGACCTGCTTGAAGAGGTGGTCTCAGTATGCTTTAAAACAAACTCTGGAGTGGTATGTTTGTGGTGAGAACGTGATCTGACCTCGAACTGACCCAACTGCAAAAAGTACTGATCATTTTTGGACTAAACCAGCTGCCGTAGTCAGCTGTGCTGTGCATTATGGGATGAGGAAGTTTGCACTTTAGCTCGTGGACAAACTTGGAGTAGTGAGGAGGTGCAGAGCCTCATAGAAAATTGGTCAGATGACCATGAGCATGTCAGAGTTAAGAAGAATTAATGCACGCCTCCACTTGGAGTTGCGAGCGATGCCCACTCGCCGTTTGCACTGCATTAAAATGTTGTTTTCAAGCCGCGTCCGCGCTTCATTATAGAAATGTATTGTTTGCAATATATGTATTGTTTGCAGGGACAAAACCAGCCCGCGCATTCGTCTCTCCATAGTTGTGTTGTCTCCGTGTTGTTTGCTGGCTTTTCCTCTTATGTTGGAATTTTCCCGCACGTAAATTCTGACCAATCGAAAAGCAGTTTAGGAAATAAGTCATGGCCAATGAGTGATGTGGATGTTGTCATGTAACTTGTAAGTGATGTGGATGTTGTCATGTAACTAATGTATTTTGGTTAGTTTCAACTGGTTCGGACCAAAGCAATCAGTGTGGTCCGAAAAGGAAACAAAAAAGCTAAAAAATGCTATAATGTATAATTGTTTGCCCTTGGTTCGGACCAATGAATGTGAAAGCAGCCATAGAGACTGCTGTTCATAAGACTGTGTGCCAGACCAGTGTTGCCAGATTGGCCGGTTTTGACCAAATGTTTGGCCTTGTTTGGAGTCAGTTTGGTGACTTTCAATCTAAATTCTCCATTGCATTTATTGATACACTGTCTGCTCAAAGTAGCCAATCAGTGCAAAGATATAAGGGCTGTACTGTAATTCATCAAACATTCTGTCCCCTCCTCCTGCTCACTGGAGAAAAATTACATTCAACATGAAGGTGTGTGACACTGTAATCCAAGCCATGAAGCTAGTAGACAGAATAATAGAGGAATGGGATGGCTTTCTTTTATAAGGTAATTGTTTAATTTGTACAATGTTTTTATAATGTATAAATTGTCACTCACTATGATATTAATAATAATAATAATGAAAAGTTATAAAAAGTAGGCCTATAGTAATACCAATAGTATATACATTTGGTTTGAATATATTTTATTAGGCTATGTTACAGCTCCCCATTAAAGCTCTTATCTTTTTCTCCTTTTCTATTTTTCCAATCCTATTATGCTCAAAGATGATTGGAGATGAGTGGATGCTTGATAGGTGGATAGTAGTTGCTTATTTGTCTCAAGAGAGTTGGCAACAAACTGGCTTATTCTGACCTTGAACACTGAAAAATGAAGCATGTATTTTTTTCAGATAGTATTGGTTAATTTATTTGATGCCATTTTCACATGGTGACTACCTGGACATTTATATTTTCTCTCTTTAATGTATTAGACCTGATTTGATCTGTTTTCCTCAGAAATGTATCTTTTTTATATTACTTTTTATCTTCATTTTAAGGTGTTACAAAATTATCTTTATCAACCTTGATTGACATGGCGATAGAATTCTATCACTTTTTATTGACAGTTAAACTTTTTTTTTTTCTTTTTTTTTTTTGGTTGGATTGAGTGGGTTTTGGTGAGCTTTTGGCTAGAAATTGTCCACCTGATCTGGCAACACTGCTCTGTGCCTGGAAAATAACAGTGGTTCAGTCTCCAGTGGTTTCCACTCAGTTCCCTGGAAGATGACAGATTATTAGCCATATTTATACGACAGAGAAAAGTAATGGTGACATGTCTGGGGATAAAAAGAGGTTTATAAAAACAGTTTCAGGGATCTAATCTATTGGAATTATTAGCCGTCTAAAAGGATTAGACAAGCAAACTGTACAAACGCAAACACCTGTACACACACGAATGCACTCTCAAACCTGTACACTTAACCTTTTATTATTTTTTTTATTTTTTTACAATAACACATACAGCAATGTGAAGGTGAAAGTTTTCCCCAAACACATGCTGACATTAAGTGTATTCCGTACACATTTTGCTAACAGCCAAGTTATCAAATACACTATTCCACTCAGACAAGCTTTTAAACCACAAGCAACCGATTGCCATGGGAACAGCTGCAGAAATCAAATTGGAGGTTAGCTAGTGTTGGGTCACCTGATTTAAGAGAGAGAAAAAAACAACAACAACAACACCATCAACAACAGAAAGATTTTGTCTGGAAGATGAAATACAGCACCCTCCATTGGCCAATAACAGTGACCAAATTAGTGATGCTTCCTGGCAACGTGTCCTCTAATTTTTGTTCTTGCTGAGCAAAATCCAAATCTATTGGGCAGACACTTCAGCCACCTGAGCAGAAACATGATATTTAACATGGGGCCCAGAATATAATTTAAACCAGTAATTACCATTAGAAAAGGGAGAACAAAAAATAAGTATTATTATTGTTTAATGAAATTATATATATATAAAAAAACAACAACAACACATTAGGTTTGTCTTCAGCATGAATTTTTATCCATCTTCATGGGAGCAACATCTGAAGAACGCAGCAGCACACTCACGCAGCGTAGAGAGAGAATTGCTCGGTGGGACTATCTGGAAATCTTAAATTAATTTGAGAACACATCAATTAATTCACCACTTCCTGTCTTCTGACCCCTGGGTGTCTGCTTATTTGCCTCCGGGACGAACACCACACAATCAGTACTCAGCTGTAAAGCAGATAGCCTGTAGGTTTCTTTTGTCTTCAGTGTTTACATTTTCAGAGGGAAAGCATTTTTTGTGACTACCAAATTAGCAGCAGCACTCCACACAGAAAGGGCCCATTCAACCACCAGCCTCGTCGCATCCTTTGATCGTTGTGAAAATGTTACAGCCAGTGCTGAGAAGATAATTACTATCATCAAACTGTCAGACCGTCATTCTTTTCAATTTACTGCAAGGGCTCCATCAGCGGACAGCCAGTGCATAAAAAGAGTGAAGGACCGAGGCGTACGATGGGATCACATGGTGGGATATGAGGGAATGTTTGTGAGTCTGACCTGTAAATCCATAATCAGTGATGAAGCCACATGACGCAGGTGGTTGGCAGAAGCAGTGACACTGAACTACTGCAAGTAGTGTGGCATTGAGGACGTAACCCTGGACAATAGACCTGATTAGCAGTGTGGTAAACTAAACACAGATCATTGTTTAGCTTCACAGTCATTAGTGAGGTAATTACAGGTGGAAGTGTGGGGAAGACTAAAGGCGACTACTCACTAGAGCACAGGTCACCAATTACTGGACCCGCAATTCCACCCACACCATGAATCATTTATCATTAATTTATATAATTAGAGTGTTGTTTTTCTCCACATAGAGAATCAGAGATATGATTAAAAATTATGGTGAAACTGTTGTTTTTTTTTTTTTTTTTTTACTCAGAGATTACTAATAAACTACTTTTACTTTTTTATCTCTCTCTCTCTCTCTCTCTCTCTCTCTCTCTCTCTATATATATATATATATATATATATATATATATATTAGTGGTGGGCATAGATAATTTTTTTTTAATCTTGATTAATCTCACTGTGATCTTGAAATTAATCAAAATTAATCTAGATTAATCTATATTAAAATGGCTCATTCGAATTCTGCTGAAGGCATTCAAAATATGTGTGTTACCCAAATAAAATTGACAAACAGTAAGTCTTTGAGAAGGGGTTTATCAAGCTAGGTGGTGCATTAGAAAAGGGGCTCATCTCCTGTTTCCAAAATGCATCACAAAATGCTTGAAAAAGCTGTAAACTAATTCCACGTTGCACAAGGTGCAAACAACATTACTCCTGTTTCACACCAATGTTTAAGTTTTTTTCAAGTTTGTAGGAGTCAAGGTACAGAAACCAAATAATTAAATGTAAATTAGCACTGAATAGTCTTCAATGTAAAAAATTTAATATACAATCAAACCTACATTTATTCAGACACCTTCAACATTTCTCACATTATTACAGTTTTGCTATATATATCAAAAATTATATCTGGTGTCTGAATAATTTTTGGTTTGACTGTCAAAACTACAAAGTAATGCAGTGAAAAGAGCAGTGAATGATTTTCATTTTCATTTTCTCGGATTAACATTACAGCAGCCAGTAGCTAAATTAGGCGCGGTCACTTTAAGAGACCATGAACGCATCCACATCCCATTCTTTCCCTCAACTGTTTACTTTCACTTAAGAAATAACTGATAGTTTTTTCGAGCATAATTTCCAAGGTGGATATTTTGACAGATTTTGTATGTATTTGTCGGCACAAATGCAAATTCGATGTTCAAGTGTTTTGGGACGCCTTTCTCTTCACAGAAGAGAGCTCGGTTTAGTGTCGCTGTCCGTGATACGTGGCTCTCTCTCTCTCTCTCCGCACCGAACACAGCGCGCAAGGAACCAGCTACTCTGTTCAGATTTTCCGTGTCTTGTGTTTGGATGCTTTAATGTTTAAATCGACACATAAAAACATGTGAAAAAGATAAGCTTTTGTGGCGATGCACAGCAGTGGCCCGTCAACTGTCCTGAGCATCTTTTTAGGCTGGCGTCAGCCAGTCGGTTATATAAAATATCAAGGTGAAAGTCATCATAGCTTGCTTATTATAGACCCAGATCTCAACCGAACTTTGAGAATAGATTAACGGCAATATTTTTTTTATCGCCCGATAAGAGTCTCGCGTTAACGCAGCACGTTAACGCCGATAACGGCCCACCACTAATATATATATATATATATATAGAGAGAGAGAGAGAGAGAGAGAGAGAGATAAAAGTAAACCCGTGCCTTAAGATCCTTGTAAACAAAGATAAAAAAAAAAGACAAGTTCAAGTTCATATAGGAATCAAGAAACTCAAATTTATTAGTAATTTCTGAGTAAAAAAAAAAAAATATATATATATATTTTCACCATAATTTTTAATCATATCTCTGATTCTCTATGTGGAGAAAAACAACACTCTAATTATATATATATATATACATATGAAAAAATAATTACAAAGAAATTGCACATAACACACTGACTTTGACATTACATTTTTGAAGTATAAACTTAATTTAAACTGAACTATAAATAGATTTATTATTTCTTATATGTGCCCTTCAAGTGAGTCTGAAATATTGTATTAGTTCGAAGAACATGATTAACCAACTGAAGTCATATTTACGATTTAGAAATTTGCTGAATTGTGATGGTGTGTTGATTTGAAAAATGTCAAAAACATTAATCTATAATATAGATAATTTCATATAATATATAAACAATAGACAGATCAGCAAGTGAATTTGAATTAATTATTTTCCAAGTTATTTTAATTTTACAAGCTGTATTTCAATCATTTTAAAAGTGTAGGGAGTTATTCGCTCAACTTTCAGTTTGTTTTAATTTACACAGATATTACGTTTTGATGCCATACAAATAGTGATATAAATTATTATTTTTCATCATTCTGAATTCAGTTATTTGGGTTTATTTCTCACAATATAATTGTTTTGGTTCAAGTAACTTCCATGTCATGGTTTCGACTTTAGGATTCAGGATTACAGGATTAAAATGCCAGGATTACTTTTAAAAGGTGTTTTGATTGCAAAAACATATAAATGTACGATTAAAGCACATAAATTGGCCAGTGCTTATTTAATTTCAAATTCAAATATCACTGAATTCCAAAAAGTGAAATTGTACAATGTCTTGGAATTTTCACCGTACCTCTCTAAAGTTTAGAAACTGTTTAAATGCCAACATTTACAAAGAATGCTGTGAATCCACTGATTCTGATACTGGATTTTAGAACAATAGTGAGTTTAGAGTGACCACTTCAGTAATAAAATAAAAAATAAAAAATAAAATGATCATAAATATTTCCCTCCACTGCAGTTCTGAAATCAAACACGTCAACATTAGATGTGTCGCATCCGGTTTGACATCAATAACGTTTTATCATGAGATCTGATGTCAAAGGCGGAAATGGAAGGCATGTAAGTGACATTTCATTTGAGCAATACATTGACATATTCAGAAGAATGAGAAAAATTTAATAAAAATTGTTTTGTTTATAACACAAATCCATGTTTTTTTAGCTTGACAGACATGTTGTCATTATTCCAAACCCCAGGGGTCAGGCAAACGGAAGTAGGGAATTAATTGACATTGAATAGTTTCTTGAACGTGTCAAGCTTTCCAAATAATCAAACATTCCCCTACTGTGGTACCATGTTTCAGTTTGGTTCATGCCAGTGTCTTCAGAGAGCCAGTGCTCTAAGCGCTCTCTGTTCTGTCTGCTCGAAGTCTAGAAACAGTAGGATCACAATTATGATCCAAGGAGAGGATGAGATCATACCAAAAATCACCTGCTACATTAAGTGCCATGCACCAGTCTGTTACTTGTCTTTCTGACACATGCTGAGCTTTCTCCTTTCTTCTCCACTGCATGCTGCGCTACTGCTTCATTGTTCTGTCTAAAATGTTATGAAGTTAACTTATAACGTTAATTGTGATTTCATAATTAGATTTTATAGCCATATCCCTATGTAAATGGTCTCTTTACAGGTGAAATGAGAAACGGAGCTTTGCTGCAAACTGTGGGTTTGCCGTCTGGTCTAATATAGTTTTTCATTGACACACACTTACAGACTTTTTGCAAACCTGCTTGATTTTGTAGCAGGTTGACTAAACAATCCAAGCCGAAATATACTACACAACCTGTTAAGGGCTGAAATAATCAGGGACTTTGTTAAAAAGTATTTCATCCACCATATGCAAGCAAAGCATCAGGAACTACATACAAGTCACCACATTTTACACTTACAGTATTTGGCTTGTAAACATTAATAGAAACTGAATGCAGACATTCTGTTTTAATAGACTACATGTTACCGATATCAAATGAAAATTTTTTCACAAGTGGATCCACTGCAGTGAACCGGTGCCGTCCGAATCAGAGCCCAAATAGCAGATAAAAACATTGCTCCACAAGTAAGACACAATCCGAGTCTATCAATTAACATCTTGTGAAGCTTGCAGTGTGTTTGTAATAAGCAAATCAATCAAGACTTTTTTTTTTTTTTTTAAACCATTGCTTTAGGCTAAAATATGAGCTCTATTCATAATATTACCTTCTCCCGAGAAAAAGTGGTCTCATCTGAATCAAAAAAGGAATAGGAAAAGGAATGTGTGCGAATCAAGCACCATTTACAAGACATTAATTTATGGACTGGTGTTGATTATGGATTTTGTGTTTTTATCATCTGTTTGGACTCTCATTCTGACGGCACCCATTTACTTCAGAGGATCCATTGATCCATGACATGGTGATGTTTAAACCGCATTATTATCTCCTGTGTCCTCTCAGATTCTTACCGTCAATAAAATGGCAAAAAGTCTATGAAGAATCAAAAATACTCAAAATTCACTCCCCATTTGAAGTGCCCTGTTTAGCTATTAAAGAAAATCATCCCACACTGAAACTCGTTTGAGATGCTGTTTTAAAATGTATGTGCAGTACTACTGAAATAACCTGTGAAGTATGGCATGCATAAATTAAATTATACTGTTTAGCTAATAATAAAGAAACTGTGAGAAAATGCACCTACTTTCCTTAAGCATGTTAAAGCATGTCATGTTTACTCTTAAGTCCCGAGTGCAAAACGATCAACAGGGATCACTCATAGTGCACTGTAAAGCCTCTCCTTGAGAAATGGCAATACGCCAATTCCTTTTGTTACATTTTATTTTAACCTGACATTTTTTTTTCCTTTCAGGGTTATAGTATAATAGTATAGCATTTATTTATATATTTACGTTTCACAGAGAACAGCAAGATTTCAAAGTGTATGCTTTCAGTAATTTTCCTAAAAAAATAAGATTAGATTCAACATTCTCGGTTTTACCTTAAAAAAAAAAAAAAAAAAAAAAAACGCTGTATTTATATCTGAAATCACACAAACATCAGCAGTGATTCAGGATTTGATTGACAATACACACCTTTATGGAAATCATGTTTGTTTGTTTAAACTATATGATATGATTCATATAGAGCTACATTAGTGTTTGTTTTACATTATGTTCTTGACCATGCTGGTTCTAATGAGAATAGTGTATATATATATATATATATATATATATATATATATATATATATATATATATATATATATATATATATATATATATATATATACTATTCTCATAAGAACCAACATGGTATGTATTGTCAATGAAATCCTGAATCACTGCTGATGTTTTCAGGAACCACTACAACAATACAAAACTTTTATACAACGACACAACTTCATCAGTAATAGTACGAAATTAACACTGTACAGGTACATCAACATAGCAATGCCATGTTATGTTGAAATGTCAAGTGTTTTCGTGTACTGTTTTGATAGACGATAGTACGAGTTTTGGTCGAAAACAGTTTACCTATACTGTAGAGTAGTGCAGGTGTAGAACTTCGTGAACACCTTCTTCATCGATGCCAGACGATATATCTATTTTAGGCCTTGTTTTCAATGGGCTGTAGGTTAATATCCACGTTATGCAGCGCATTCCTTCTCTCTTTGGCTTAAAGCACGGACAACGTTTGCTGGACGAGAAACCAATTTCAAACGATTCAGTGTATGAGAGAGTTGAGTGAATGATTCACTGTGTGAGAGAGCTGTTCAAATGAGTCATTGAGTGAATGAGCCGTTCATATGATTCAGTACGTTATCAGCGAGTGTGCTGTTCAAACTGTTCAATACTCAAATGAATGATTCAAATGAATCGCGAACCGATTTAGTTTGTTTGGTTTTGCTAACCGTTTTGAAGCAATTCATAGGCTACTACAGTGCAAAAATAAATAAATAAATAATAATTAAAAAGGCTTCATTCAAGAATTCTGGTTTGGTAGCTGTTCTACTAAAGATAATGACTTGATCACATGTTTTACAACAGAATTACAGCTTTGAAAAACTTTATTTATTTACTTAGCTATTAACAAGCTACTGCACAATGTCAAAGGGACACTGGCAGGCTAGAAGTGTAGCTTAACGGACAGGAACCAAATTTATAATATTAAAAGGGCAATAGGAAAGTTGTGAATAAATCCAACAGCTGCTTGGATCATTGTAATTCTGCAAATATGTGATCCTGTAATAAAACCAATATATATTCTTTGACTGGTCACGGGGCACCTAGTGTTTCCTGAGCAAGACGCCTGTTATCGAGTGACAAGGTTATGACCTTTTCTGTAGGGAAACACTCCCTGCCACATATATTAATGGTAATAGATGTGTTACCTGACACTTCAAGATAAAAAATGATGTTTAGACATTGACCTGCTTCTGTCGCAGCCCAGCAGTATGAAACACTTTGACATATGATGGTGTTTCATCTTCCATTATCATGATTAAGTGAGTTGAGAGAGGCAGGGTGAGCATGGCCAAAATCTATATCACTGTAAAGGTGTGAATCAAAATAGGATTAGTTTTGCTAGAAATACAGCAGCCGCGAAAAGAATATGCATGTAGTGATGCTATCTTTGAGTGGAATGAATTTTAATACTTTACTAATTAACATCTTCTCATTTCATTATTTGGAGGAAGTCACAAATTAAAAAGATAATGAATACTGATAAAGTTATCTTTAGTGTAATTCACTGTACTGTGTAGATTTTAAAAAGAATCCAAGGCATGGCTTTTTTATGTTGAAGTCATTTGCTTATTTTAAATGTCTTAAATGAACGTAAATTTTCCATTATTGCAGCAATTACTTGATTTCTTAATCAACTTTCCGTTTTAAATTGTATTGAAAGTTCCTCATCTTATGTTTTCTTTGAGAAATGTACAGTTTACAGAAAACAAAGTGCTTGTACTCATTTGTTGCATGTGAAATACAAGAACATTTTCAGAGGAACAGATAAACTCATTATGGCATCACACAAGAAGTTACTAAATTTTACAGAATCAGTGACGGAAATACAGTTGGCTAGCAGGCAAACAATACAAGCATATTAATTATTCATACCCCAGTACAAGCTGGGAAAAACACAAATATGACCATTAGTGTTTAAACTCAAAAATGCATTAATCAAACTCACCTCCGATATTGGTTCAGCCTAAAATAAACTGTAGAATATTTGCATCAGGGTGTTGGTCATGTCAAAGTTACAACCGAGAACAGTTTGTCCTCACAAATGTAGTTTAGAAATCCAATATTTGTAGATTGTGGCATGTGAATTGAAGCTCATTCTAAGTAGATTCTGGATATGAAGCATGAAGAGCATTACAAGCAAAGGAGAAAAAGAGAAAGAGAGATTGGAAACATGATTAAGTATTTTCAGAGCGTGACTTTAACGTCACAAGGACAGGAGATTTGAACGTAATTAACATCAAATGGGAAATTAAAATACCTTTTACCTTAACACACAGGCACATGAGTATACATAGTCACACACACATAACCATCCACCCCCTGTGCAGCCCAGATACACGAGGACTTAAATACCATTGAGAAAGAGAGACAGAATGAGTGTTTGAGCGAAGGTTCAAGGGAAGGTCTCAGTGCCAACCTTCAGTACTTTCACTTTGAACCACAGGAATAAAATGAATTATTTTTATATTTATTTGTTTGTTTGTTATTTTGCATAAAGAAAAGGGAACCTATTTTAGGACCTTTAAGATTTCTTGCATTGTGAAATTATTCTTATGGTAATTATGCACATATAGATTAATTGCATACATATACATTTCATATTTCTAAACATTTTATATTTATATTTATATATGTGTAAATACTTTTTGTGCATCACACTAATGAAAATTTAGACTTTTAGAAAACTTAAATAAATGTGTGCTTCAGTCAATAATATATTCACATTTTTTATCTCCAAACTTATCTGTTTTCAGCCATAAGATGTGATAATTGGGGTATGTTTACTTCAGTTTTCCTCAGTTGCAAAAAGTGAATGAAAGTGTCTGCTAAATGATTAAATATAAATCTGAAAACTCCTGTATGTTATTGTACATAAACTTACTGTACACTATCTATCCACAACATCTGCAGAGTTTTTCCAGCGTCTGTAGATTCCTGCCATCTAATAAGCTCCAGAGCTCACTGTAAAACTTCCCCATGGAGAGAGTCATTAAGCAAATTAGTAACGACAGGCTCATTTGCATATCCATAGAGTGCCCTAGATCATGCCCCGAGGCAAAGTAATACAAAAGCAACAGGTAGAGAGATTCACCATTGACTTGCCTGCATGATGATGTTTGATTTATACTCGGAGGGTTTCACAGCAGTCTGAGTTCATGTCCCATGAATGATGGATAAAATGGCACATTATGAGCACATTTTAATTAGCTGTGTTTACTGTTGAGTCTGCTATACAACTTTAAATTAGTTAACTCTTTAAACTGTAGATTGTTTGAAATAGCATACCTCTTGTCTATCTTATCAGTATAAAGAATATTTTGTGTAGTGGAAAGGTTCTATCATCGATCCATCACTGACAAAACGAACTTTCATTTCGCAAGTGCACACAAACCTAGAACATGTTCAAGCAGTGATTTTTTTTTTCCCCCAAGTTGTGTTTATTTAAGAAAACAGTGTTTATTACAGGACTCAACTGTAATAGCTCATGTTTAGCCCTAAAGTTGAGTTTTTTTTTTACAACAAGTACAAGTCTATACAAGTTCCTCTTGGGACTACAATGTCCAGGTCCTCGCGAGGAGCAAATAATTATGAAAATCCTTGTGTCTTCAAAAAAATAAGAAATTCATATTCGATTTCAAATCATGATAAATAGATAAATACATAACAAAACGATACAACCCGTCTCATCAGCCTCACAGATAAATAAATAGAATCATAAATAACATTCAAAAAAATATCTTTGGCCAGAAAAGGCCCATGTAGACATTTCCTCCTCAAAACCCTTTCCACCGAAGCTTGAAATCCAGGTCATGGTCAGCTTTGGTTAGAGACGCCATTCATCCTTAAGAAGAGTGACGAAACAGAGCTAAACCATAAAAACAAGAATAACAAACCGACTCCATTGAGGCACTTTTTAAGGATGTCAGAAACATTTAGCATCTTCTATGATGTTCTTTTTTTTCATGAAAAGCAAAGATGAATAAATATGACCAAAAACCTCCATCATTCATTTACATATACTCCAAAGGCTGCTTTTTATTCTGACCTCCTTTATCCTCGCGTTTTGAGATTGAAATCAAGGCAAATTAAAACTCTCAAAAACTTCAAAATAATAGAATGAAATCTGATCAAATGTCAAAGTTAAACACACATCTATGTTTGTTTCGAACCCAGTGTAAAAAAAGAAAAGAAAAGAAAAGAAAACATCAGTGTTTGTTTTCGGTGGTGGTGCTGGATGTCACGTCTGATTGGCTCTCTGATCGTTGTCCGAATATCCCTGCGAGGGTTTTGAAGCGAGGCCCCCACTCATTGAGGTAATCGTAGTCCTCCTCCGGTTCACCCTTTACAGACTCTATAGAGCTTAAACTGTCAGCCACCGAGCCCTCGCCCTCGTAGGCGTACGTGGCCAGCGAGTCGTACGGCGGGGCGCAAGTGTCACCTTCATGCTCTTGCAATCGCAGACTGATGAAGTTGCTGATGTCAGCGCTGTTTTGCGAGACTACTGGCCGCCGTGGACACAAACCCAACTCTGGCTTAACATCTCGGCGAAACATATTTTCCTTGATGACTTTGGGGTTGCGGAGGGTGCCCATGTCGAAGGCGTGTGTATCCTCCTCGCCCCCGCCTTCATCGTCGTAATGGATCACGTTGTCACGGATGTCCTCTTTGGACGTCATGAGAGTCTCTTTCTTCTTCTGCCGCCGAACCCCAACGTAGAGAACCACGATCACTGCAGGAAACACATGAGCAGAAAGGAAAGATTAGCATCTTTGTATAACTCTCACACATATAAAAAATCATATCATAACATTTTAGTCGTGTGCTTTTCGGTCAAGCCAATGTACGCGACAGAAAAAACGCAGGTGATTAGTTTGTTATAATTAGAAGGGTTTTCTGTTCCTACAGCCTCTGTATTGAGCATTGTGTTTTTTTCCCCATTCATTTTTTCTACGAGTGACTCAAATCGTCCTCGTTATGCTGTCTGTACAATCAGGGAGTGAGGCAGGCAGAACGATGGCAGAGGCCAGTGGAAACACACTTCTCGTTCAATCAAGGGGACAACCCCCTCATTTGTCAGCGTTTTCCATGATTGGCAAACAGCTCCTGACTGCAGTCATCATTTAGAGACAGAACGAAAGCTGCAGCAGTAATGTGTGCCCTCCATCTGATGGACTCGCTCACCCATTATGCGTGACTATCTCACTCCTCTACTGTTATTCATTTGTTATTGACTGGCCACAGAAGAACCTCAGCTATAGATAGATAAATAGATAGAAAGATATATAGATAGATAGATAGATAGATAGATAGATAGATAGATAGATAGATAGATAGATAGATAGATAGATAGATAGATACACAATGTATTGTTTCGTACACAATGGTAATTCAAAGTACTTTACATAAAAGAAAGTAAAATAATCATGAAGAAAAATAATAACTTTTTTTTAAACTTTGGAAATTATAAAAAAATGGACCTATTTAAAATTAATTTAAAACAGTTAAAAATAGAAAATTATTTTACATAGAATACAGTATACGTAAAATACAGTGCAATCAGTTCGGACATCGCACAGTGCTCATTCAATAAATGCACAGCTAAACAGATGAGTCTTGAGTCTAGATTTAAAGTCTTAGCAATACATATTACTAATCAAACATTAAGTTTTGATATATCCCCGGTAGGAAATTTACTAAATATCTCCAAGGAACATGATCACTACTATCCTAATGATTTTTTGGGATGAAAGACAAAATCTATCATTTGAATCCTTACAATGTAATTTTGGCTATTGCTATAAATATTTAACCCAGCAACTATAAGATGAAAACCTGGTTTTGTGGTCCAGGGTCACATTTGTGTGTGATATGTATTTCAATCCCAACACCTGAGTTGTTGCCTGTGTACTTTGTTTCTATTTGGCCCCTCCAAGCTCCATTTCAGTTAGTATGCATCTATGCAACCTTAGAAGGTAGCTCACTAGGTTTTGGAAACGAGCCTTGATCAACACTTGCTGTACCGTGTCTCATACTGTGCTGCAATGGAGATGTAGAGAGTCTAAGTCCATAGGCGAACACCTGTATATGTTTATTAGTTTGCAGCAAATCAGAGGAAAATGTTAGAAAACTAATAACAAAGACTAAAAGTGTGTCTGTGAGATGACAGCGCCCCCAAGGGACAAATATTTGCACTGCAACTCTCAACAATTCAAACATGTCAAACATGTAGCCTATTTTGCGAGTTCATTCTTGTGATTTGACTGGCATACACAGAATATGGGTTTCGAGATTGATAAGCCCTCATCCTCGGGAAACTGATCTCTCGCTCTGTCTGCCATGACTGCATGCATGGAGCGGGAAATGGGTCAGTCTGACAAATGGAGCACTGATAATGGCTAATCTCCAGCGTGACAATGTGTTCTCTCTGTGCTGACTGTGATCCTGGCTGCCTCCTTTAGCAAGGACGCAGTGATGCTGTGAGAGGTGCTTGCTGGTATCTCGCAGAAACGGAGCTGAGAGACAGGTTAGTCTACAGAGCACTGCAGAAGTCACTTAAATTCTGTTTATTTATTTATTTATTTTTCTGCCATGGAATAAAAAAATACAAAAGGTAATTATGTTTTATCTCATAGTTCTGATATTTTTCCACCTCAAAATTGCAAGTGTAAACTTGCTATATAAATTTGCAAAAGAGTTTATATCTCGCTATCCTAAAATTCTGATGCTTTATCTCTGAATTGCGAGATGAAAAAAAAGGGCAGATTTGTAAGATAAAAACTTGCAATTACTTTTATTTATCCATTTATTATCTTGTGGTGGAAACAAACTTCCATACTCTTGAGAGAAATCTGTGATGTCAGCTCAAAACTAAAGTCATTTCTGAGGTACAGCAATATAATAAATAGATTCTGTAGACAGATAATTTGCAAAAAAAAAAGAAATGAACTATGTGTGCATGTGCTGATGAATCACATGCATAGATGATCTGCATGACGTCATTTTCATGTTTAATTTTATCTTATGACAATGAGGTGGACTACACATCATTTGAAACTAGAGTTGAGATCTGTGTCTGAGGTGCATTCGAGGACAGCCGAGTGCTAACCTCATTTTGTTGAGCACGCTCTTACTTAATGACCAACCAGCCCACACAAATTACCATGGAAACGAGGCCATAAAAGTCTCCACTTCATTCCTCACCCCTCCACCTCAACTTCCTGCACATCCCATATGCAAATGAACTGGGTTTATAACTCCAGAGATGTCCCCGTCTAGACCTCGGGGGTTAAGTTAACATGCAGAGTGATTTAGCTTGCGATCTGATGCTGATGACACTCAGAGATTTAGGGCTTTTACTATGACGTTGATGGGTGAAGATAAGGCTAGTTTCAACCTGTGCTTCTTCACTTTATCCAACTATCCTCGTCCTTCCCTGTCAAGAACGGCCAATAAAGTGGCACTTAATTAACAAGTGTGTTTAATTAAACCACCCCAGAGAGTTTCAGAGCAGCCTATGTAACTTCTATCTAAAGAAGCATGAATACTTGCAATCCAACAACAGCCTAAAGCTGGCTGAAACAAAATATTCATGAATTTGGAATATGTTTTAAATGCACATTTGTTTCCACAATAGATTAAAAATATGACTTTTTGCCTAACAATTCAGATTTTTTTCCCCCCTGCAATTCTCTTTGAAACTTACAGTTGCTAGATATAAACTCATAATTCTGACTTTATTAAAAGATAAAAGTCACAATTGTTATTTATTATTATTATTATTATTATTATGATTTGTATTTTTATTTTGGAATTCCACAAAAAAAGTCAGAATTGCGAGATGTAAACAGAATTCTGAGAGAGAGAAAAAGTCAGAAATGTGTGATTATAAACTCAGAATTCATAAAAAAATGACAAAGTTATGTGATGTAAACACAGAATTCTGAGAAAACTAATCAAAATTGCAAGATATAAACTCACAATTACTAGTTTATAGCTTACAATTGTGAAATATAAACTCAACAATTATTATTATTATTTTCTGCATTGCATTGCATGGCAGAATTAAGCTTCATACATTTTTTTTTTTAAACTGAAGAACAAAATCCACTTCTTTCTCAAACATTTGCCTCAAACCAAGTGAATCAGTCTTGTCCTTTTCATTTTCCAATCAATATTTTGTTTTCTTTATTATATACTTTCATTTTAAAATACGCCTTGCTGTAGAAATAAAAACAACTGTGAAGGTGTTTCATGACCAAGTTCAAGCTCAAAGTGTGCAATTTCAGAACCACTTTAATCACAAATTAATTATGATGTTCTACAATACCTATATTAATATGTATGCTGTGCACACATTTTCTGCATGCACACAATACCCAGATGACGTCTAGTACATCAGTCAAAAAAAAACACAGCTTACTCTATTGAATGTACAGAATACTGTATCCCATAATGCAATGCACTCGACATGACCTTTAATGTCTTTGGCGATGGAAAAACTAGAAGAAAATTGTTATTTCTTGATTTGTTTGTATATGATAAGTTATTGCCAAGACAGATGTGGTGAGGTCATGTGAGAACTGTGTATACTGTACAGTATTTAGTATGTAAGCAAGTGTTTCCTTCCAAAAATATCCATTTAATAAAAGGCATTTGAAATGTGATTCAGAAGTCTATGATGTACACTATCAGCGTCTGATTAGTTTTCTTGCAAAATGAGGTTCCGGCGGCTTTTGATTTGCAGTATGCATTTTCATTCCAAATAGAATTAGGATCACATCTGGTATATGGAGTCTGGACAGGCAGCTTGCTCGCTCGCTCTCTCTCTCACCCTCTCACTGTCTAATGCTCTGATGGATGAATGTTTGCTTACCCAGCAGTATGACGATGCACACCAGAATAGCGATCAGGGCTCCGGTACTGAGGCCCACAGGGAGGAAAATGGCTTCAGCGCTGCACGTTAATAAAGATCCATCGGTGTCACAGCCGCACACGCGGATGGTGAGAGTGCCGGTGCTGCTCAAAGTCTGGAGGCCACCGTCCTCAATCAGCACAGGAAGATGGTAGATCTCCTGAGAGCGCCGCTTGAAGCCGCCACGCAAGGTCACGACTCCGGCAGTGTTATCTGAGTAAAAAAAAAAAAAAAAAGAAAACTGACATTTTAGGATGCGCATTTTTGTGTCCTTATTTTTATTATTTTTTAATATATATTTATTCATTTTGTTATATTTCAATTTCAATAATTATATTTAAATATATTAAGCTTTATGTTATTTTACGTTATTTAAAATTGTATTTAAAAAGATCAAATTATATTAAACATAAAAAAATGTATATATTGTTAATGCATTTTATATTTTTAAAATTGTTTTTTTTTTTGTACATTTAAAAAAAAAAAAATCCTATTAGAGATTACTTTAACCTTGATTACTTTTCCTTTTTATTAAGCTTAATGTTTACATCATACCCCAAAAGACAAAATCACAATTTGAATTTGCTTACAAACTAGCAGAGAGCTATCGATTGTTCAATGACTTTAAGAGCCCTAGAGCTCCACAGGAAGGGTGCTTGTGTCATTATAAGGTAGCATTATTGATTTAGCATAACTGTTGCATCCTTCATCACAAATGATATTATGCATCACCTAGAGATCTTCCATGATCCTTCATAGTGAACAAACTATCCGGTGTTTAGTGTGCTCTGAGTCTAGTTGAACAGGAACATCACACTACAGCTGAGTGCTCAATCCCCCTCAGGGCTCTAAATAATATGCTTTTTCTCTGTGCGGAGAGTGTTTGAGCCTGAACATTCATCTGAAATGATTTCAGGAGGTAGAAAAGCACTTTCCCATCATACCTTCTGACCTACAGTAACATTACTTTCCTTTTCTGGTCAGCTGAGATTTGAGAACTTTCTGAAGGCTGCTTCAACTCTCTGACTCAGTTCCAAACACTATTACAACCGAATCCGACACTATCATGCTTCTAATCTAAATATAACTAATGAAACTAGACATGATGAAAAAAAATATGTCAGAATTGTACAAAATATTTTACTACAAGAAAGCTATAAGTGGCATAAAGGGCTTTTGACAAGAGTCTGAACGAACTGATTCAATAAATGAAATCAGACTTCTCTCCATTATATATATGATTATTATTATTTATTTTTTTTTAGTGGAATAAACCGATTCATATGACAATAGATTCAGAGAATAGAGAGAGTTACGATTATTGCACGATTATATCTTATTACAGCATCATTGTGCAGTCATCTTTTTTTCGTGGCCTAGTGGTTAGAGAGTTTGAGTCCTAATCCTAGGGTTGTGGGTTCGAGTCTCAGGCCGGCAATACCCTGACTGAGGTGCCCTTGAGCAAAGCACCGAACCCCCAACTGCTCCCCGGGTGCTGCAGCATAAATGGCTGCCCACTGCTCCAGGTGTGTGTTCACTGCTGTGTGTGTGTGTGTTCACTGCTCTGTGTGTGTGCACTTTGGATGGGTTAAATGCAGAGCACTAATTCTGAGAATGAGTCTCCATACTTGGCTGTATGTCATGTCACCACAGCTAGTGTCTAAAAATGTGACATTCTGTCCAAAAATGAATAAGTAAACAGTTTTGGTTTTCACAAGAGCTTGTCCTTATAGTGAAACCCCCAGTCTCCAGCCATAAAAGGTTAAATGGCAATAAACAATGTAGCTGCTCATGTTTTATAACATTAGAGTGAAGTAGCTTTAAGTATTAGCGTTCAGAGAAATGACATGTTGTCGAAAGACTTTGTCGGCATCATGGCTATTGCAAGTTGCTGGTTATGAACTCCGATTAGCCCATCTGACCCTGTCGCTATGACTTATGCTGGCTACATTTTCTTGACGGGTGAGCATTTAAACATTTTTTTTTTTTTTTTTGCATGTTACAGGTAGCCTGTTTCTTCTCTTTTTCCTGAACTGCCCTCAACAGAAACCGTCACCTTGTCCTAGTAAATCACATCTTAAGCGAGCATTCATGCCTGAAGTGAGGACAGGCATTCCATAAGGCCAAAACAGTGGATGTATACAGAATGTGCTGTGAAAGCTGTTCAATGTAGTAGCAGAATAGCTGTGATAAAAAAAAAAAAATACAATAAAAATAATAATAATAATAATAAACAATTAAATAAACAAAGTTTCATGACTTTTCCATGAATTAAAACATTTTTAATCTAAGGATTGCATGCACAAAGAGCAATGTACATATGCAGTATATAATACTGTTTAAAGGTTTGGGGTCAGTACTTTTTTTATAAAGTAATTGAATTAATATAATAATTATTAAATTGATAAATTGATTAAAAAAAAATGATAGAAAAGACAAAGTATTTCTGTTTTGAATAAATGCTGTTCTTTTAATTTTTTATTCATAAAAAAAAAAAATAAATAAAAAAAAAAAATAAAAACTTTTTTATTAGTATAGGCTATCTATTGCTACTCACTTCCAAAGTCTCTGATGGTGAAGTTTTTGGTCTTCACTCCCTCTTGAGGGGATCTGAAGGAAAATCTTTGTCCGGCTTGAGGGAGATCCTGGTCTCTTGCACTGATGACCTGAATCACCTAAAGTTATTCAAAAGATTATTGATCAGGGTTTCAGTTTAACAGATCAGTCTCTGGTGGTATACTTCATCACTGCTGGACACCCAGAATGTGGCTACAAATTACTCAGTAAATAACTCATCTTTCAATGGTCGCTTGTTTAAATATTTTATGGTTCTAACATTAATGTTTATGAAATTTCTAAATGATTTATGAAGGTTATTAGTGCACGCAGGCATATAAAAAGTATGCATTATTAACAGAAATTATTAATATCTTAAACATGTTAATTAAATAAACATTAGTATAGAAAACTCATTAGTCAGAGTCAGTGTTTGCTCTTAATTAATGGAGATATACGAGCAATCATAAAATACTGTATATTCCTTAGAAGAAAAAACATCCACTTTACAGTGCTTTATGTATATGAAACAATTACACGCACACCATTAAATGAAACAGGACAGGTCACAAGTGCATGAAGATGAGTGGCAGCCGGCAATATGAGCTCAGTAATGTTTATTCAAGTGCTCCTGTGGTTTTTCTTGTCGATTTTGCATCTGAATTCAATTAGTCTGCTGCTTTCACATCCAGCGATCATGACACACTGCGCTTTACCAGTACAAGCAGACGTCCACACTGCCCGCCCTCCCGCTGGCCTCACCTGTTACAAGGCTGTCACCAGCTCCACAGGTGCATGCTGGGTAGGACCATTAGCGCAACACTAATGCATCACCAGGCTCTACCTGTCCAATGTATCAATCAAACCACACAGTTCTGGCCCGAAGCATCACATCCATTCAGACATCACAAAGGCTCTAAACTAAGAAAAAGGTTTTATAATAGAACAACTACTCCAAACACCTTATCTACTCCTGTTAGCAGGGTTTATATATATATATATATATATATATATATGTATATATAAATATATATATATTTTTTTTTTTCTTCCTGGAAACTAGTGAAGCAGAACTGGGAAAAAATAAATAATAATAAAAAAAAAATAACACCTCAATGCCTTAAATACCACTTCAAACACATAAGTAAATGCAAAACTACTTACTTTTGTTTTAAGATACAAATACATATTTTACATAAAAATGCAACAGAAGAAAATATTGTATAAAATAACTCATAGCATGTTTTCAGACAGGTTTTTCTGCTTATTCTGAGGTTCAGTGGTTCAGTGTAAGTGGGTAAGATACAGTAGATTAGGAAATGCTCTGGCACACACACACACACACACACACACACACACTGTACCTGGCTAAAGCAGGGATATACTCCACTTTCAGGATTTAATGAGAGTGTCAGAGTCGTCTGGAGTCTGTCGTACATCATCTTAAATGGCTCATTAGACCAGAATTGGTTTTGGACATGCAAACATACACACATGCGCACACAACCATTTATATTCGCTCACCTGCCCAACTTTGGCGCTCTCACACACGAAGGTCTCATACGGCATGGCCAGCTCTGGTGTAAACTCATTAATGTCCAGCACATGAACTGTGACAGCCACTTTACTGGTCAGCACTGGGTTATCTACACAAACCACACAAACACCACATATTACCACCAACAGCACACTGTATGTCACGAGCAATGCACAAGTTCACTCTCGTTCTTCAGTTATGGAAACGTTTCTGATTTTAAAGAATCTGAAACCATTTATACTTTTATTAAAAAACAAATTAATCTGGCATGTCTGTTAACTATAATGTCAGATATTTAACAGGTTTTCATTTGCAGAACATATCATTATCATCACACACAATACTCACTACTGTATAAGCATCATGCATGAAACCAAAATTATAGACTTATAAAATAATAACTTATAAAATAATGTTCTAAATATTTTTTTATTTTTTTATTTTTGTTTGTTCTTTTTTTATTCAGCAAGGATATATTAAAAGAGACAGTAAAGACATTTATAGTGTTTCTATTGCAAATAAATAATCTTGAAATAAAACTGATAATAAGCAATGTTTCTATAGCACCGAATCAGCATATTAGAATGATTTCTGAAGGATCATGTGACTCTGAAGACTGGTTTAATGTTGCTGACAATTCAGCTTTGAACACAGGAATAAATTACAGTTTTAAAATATATTCAACTAGAAAACAGTTATTTAAATTCCGATAACATTTTAATGATCCTTTAATCAAATAAATACAGCCTTGCTGAGAAACTTCTTTCAAAAACATTAAAACATTTCATTGACCCCAAACCTTTGAATGGTTAGTGCAGTATGAAGAAATTCCCATTTAAAAACTTTCAAGCAGCCCAATATCCAAATCAGACAAATAGAAAAGAATCACCAATATACGTTTTTAAACGGTTCAGTTTTGTTACGATTTAAGAACTGCTAGAATTGGGACTGAATTGACCATGACACATTAATGAATACACAATTATTTACTAAAATCATTACATTGCTGGCATATATCACATCAGCTTTCTGTTGAGGAACCAAGAGACAGGACCGGGAGCAAAGACTGAGAGTGGTATACTGTACTGATGTTCTAAACCACTAATATACTATACTGCCATCATGTGGTTCTACACCTAAAAGGGCTTTAAATATGACTCCATAGTCATAGTCATATTCAAATTGATTCTATTCTATTCTTAAAATGACATAAAAAAGAAGGCTTTCATTTTTAGTGGGTAAGAAAATAAGCTAACAATCTGTCTAAAAATAAGATGCTTCTAGCAGACACACAAGGTCACAGCTGTTGATTTTCGAACAGGTATTCCTTATATTGTTTGAATTCTTCTTGAGCGTGCAGTGTGGAGGTGAACATCAGTGTGGAATAAACTTTTATAGATCAGATCCGTGAGATGAGCTCAGGGAAGGTGAGAAGGCTTAGAATGAGGGATCTGAACTCATCCCTCCCAGGGGTCCTGTATAGAGCCGAGACCCCTGAGCGACCTTGATCAAGATGAGCAATCTTCCTGGAGAGAAAGTGTGCGTGTGTGTGTGTGTGTGTGTGTAGCTGTTTGTTACCTTAGCTTCAGAAGCTCCAGGGTGTCTGATGTCCAGTAAAAAAAATAAAAATTACTGTTGTTACAATTTATCTGAGATCTGACACATCATCATTCTCCAGGTCCTGTGCTTCTGCCCCAAATGTCCTGCAGCAAATTACTTTTTGTGTAGTCACTGCTGTATTTTTTTATTTATTTCTTTTTTTCTTTTTTTTAAGTTCTGGCTTACTAAAAGTTAAATACAAATCATTTCCAAAAACATATTTGATATGTTCAGATGAAAATGATGAAAATATGGTGACATTTATCATTTTCTAATTGTATACATTTAACGTACTGTATTTCAATACGTTATGACAATAATTTTAATAGTAATATATACATTTAACATACTGTATTTCAATACGTTATGACAATAATTTTAATAGTGATATTTTTTTTTTGTTAACAACTCAGTGTGTGACCCTTGACCCCAAAAAACTACAATTTAATATGACTGGCATTTTTAAAATGTCATTTTGTCAAAAAAAAAAAAACAAATCTTTAACATAAATCTTTAAGTTTAATTTAAATAAGTTTCAGGTTTAAATAATAAAAAAAATAAAAAAAGTTCAACATTCTCATGAAAGTGATGATGTTCTTCTGGAAAATGTAAAAATATATTCTATTGAAGTGGACAAATGTAGTAGACAAACATATTCAAAATACACTTTAAAAGACTAGGAATTATTATATTTATGTTTTAGAATTTAATAATTAATGCATCAAGGTTAATATGAAAATTATGAACTGTTGCAGAATGCTAATGCTAGTTTTTCAAAAATTTACAATTAATTTCTTAAAATCTAGTGAGCTTTTATTTTATTTTATTATTAAAACAACAACAACAACAATGAGAACAGTTTTCAAGTCTAGCCAAGTATGGCTTCAACGTAACGACTTGAATGACGGGTTTTAACACTAGATGGCGCTGTTATATAATGGAGATATCGTCCATTTCGCTGCTGTAGCTCTGATGACAGAAAGACAGTCCATTTCTCTTTGTTTTTTTGTTTTGTTTTTGTTTTTTTTTTTTTACTTTGATGGTTATTGTTTTCCTGGCTTCAAACGAATGAAAATGCTATAATCACATATTTAAAAGGTGCTTCTCATTTCGATCAAAACAAGTGTGCTTTGTTTGCAGGTTTGAGGGACAGTTTGTGTAGGCCTACAACAGCCTATAGGAGGATGCCCCTTTCAATTTCCAGTTTTGATCGTGGCCCTGTTCACTGGTACTGTCCGAGGTGTAAACAGAGCAAACAATTTGGTCTGCTTAACACATTTAGTAAAAAATTGGTTCTAACTGTATTGTAAAATAGTTTTTCCTTCAGCTAACGTAGTTGACTCTATTGTAATGAGCATCACAGAAGGGATTATGCAAATTGAGTGTATGTTTGCTGTCCTAATGGAAACTAAAGGCTGAAGTTTTCATGATGTGCAACAAGCGTGGGGAGTTTGGAGACTGTGTGCTGACTCGTGCTTCCTTCAGCACTTTCATATTTAGTACAATATGATTCTGAGGCTCCAGAACATCTGGAATTCCACCTGGTGTGAAATTAACACCCCTAAAAAGCGCAGAAGAGGGGAGGAAAAAATAAAGAATAAAAGAATAACAAAAAGCTGTGATTTATGCTAGACTAGCTTGTGATGGGGTTGAACAGGTGTTCTCTGCACCTCATAATCACTGGTTCTGAGAGATATAAAAGCTGTCAAGCATGTTTTACAAGACACTGTATAATGCTAGTAAGGATATTACACACGGCACACTGGTGATATGAGCATTTATAAGCCGTAGGACAGCAAAAATACCTTGTTAATTAAATGCTTTTGTGCTCATATAGTTAACAACTCCAAATGGTCAAAAGTGGGCAACAAAGTTTTGACCGACTTTAGGAACATGCAAAACTACATATTAAAATAAACTATTCTACTTGGGTGCCTGGAAAAGTTGAAAATATGAAATATACAGTCACAGTTGTGCGAAATGATGTTTCAAATGTAATATATAATAGAAAGCCAAAAATAGCAGAGATGGCCTAGTTTATCAGAATATGTGCTTCTGTGATTTCTCTGAACCCATCTGGGTCAATGGAACAGAATGTAAAACTGTCTAAAAGACACAGAGAGTGAATACAATATGAATAAAAAAGGAGCTTCTAACACAGGGTGGACAATTCCCACTGCAGTACAGGAGTGAAGTTTAACAGCCCTGTCTTGTGTTAAATCTCACCCAAATTAGCTTTAGAAATCACAATTAGCATATCACCAGTGCAACCTTGAGAGGCAGTGAGTAATATCCGTTACCATGGTGATGAAGGCTCAACTTTTAATGACCTCTCATCCCCATTCCGTCTTAATGAATGTGAGTCGCCGCTTTTGTTATTTTGATTGAGCACCACATATTCTCCAAGATAATGGCGTTGGGGACTGTTTAGCGGATTTGACGACTTGATGACGATGGATTTGCTTATTTACGTGGTGATTCAGTCCACAGATCTTTTCGGACACAAACGCAATTACAGCAATGACATCTTTGACGCTGGTGTTTGATCGCCTTTCAGATTACTTCCTAAAATAGTAAATATGAAATTCAGTTTGTAAAAACACCTTTCCCCCCAATAATCTCACAGTTTTTTAATTAGATGTTTGGAAGCGCATTTCAGCCCAATAATAATAATACTAAATCATGCTTTCAGAATTATGAATGAAGAAGTATAATTATTACACAAAAATTACAAATTATGAGATGAAAGTCATAATTATAAAGTAAAAGTGGAAATTATGACAAAAGGTAAAAAACTAATCAAAATTCTGACATTATAAGCAGTAATTATCAAATAAAGATGAAATTTACAAAAATTGGGTTTGTTTAATTATGAAATTATTATTAATTATTAAATGCAATTAAATCATAAACACTATATATATATATATATATATATATATATATATATATATATATATATATATATATAGGGAATAATGACATGTATATGAATATAATTTTTACTTAGCATGCCATAATTTTAACTTTATCTTATAATTCAGATTTCATTGTTATTTACCAAAGCATGATTTTTTTTCTTATGTGGCAAACCTTTAACGTACATAAAACTTAGATTTTTTAATAACATCACAAATCACTTTTAGGCACATAATTAGCCAGGTAGATATAATAATAATAATGATAATAATATTAATTGTTATTATATATATATATATATATATATATATATATATATATATATATATATATATATATATATATATATATATATATATATATATATTTTATTTTTTATTTTTTTATTTTTATTTTTGTTTGTTTGTTTATGTATACTTCACTTTGGCAATATTGTATCATTTACAGTCATGCCAATAAAGCAATTTTGAACTGAATTGAATGGATAGACACTGTAGTAATAATACATATTCCAGGAGAGTTGTCATATTTTATGAATGCTTGTAAAAAGCAGACTTAATGTAATGCGCTGCTGACTGCGCAGCAATGGGCCACTAAAAATCAGATCGCAAAAAATCCCAGCATTTGAGACAACTGAACTTTTACGAATCACTTCTGAGGTTCACAGCCATACTTACTAACTTTAGTGGCCACAACTGAAATGTTGTGCTGGGCGATACTCTCCCTGTCAAGAAGTTCATTGGTGGAGATGGTTCCCCTGACAGGATCAATGTCAAAGAAGCTGTCCAGGTCACTCTTCCAGTCGATGGAATACCTGAAGAACCAGAAAAAAAAATACAAAATTTGTTTGGTGGGCACTAAGGTTCATATGGCAGCATTCACACTTATTCGAATGAACCACACTAACAGAGGAATTTTTTCAACCATTTTAGGGTTGAAGGTTGAGTTTGTTTTGTTTTTTGTCTTCATTTTAATCAAACCAATGCCAGATTTAAACATGCCCTTACATACTGTTCATTACATTTGATTAACTAGGCTAGGTACTACAAGAGATTAACATACTGATACTCAAGAGTAATTATTACTTTTTCTTCTCATTTTCTTGTTTTCAGTTTTGCACAGCGCTCATTATGTTTGATTTGAATTGAAATGAAAGTGACTTGTATGGTGCATTTAACCAATCTAAGTGCACACACACAACAGTGAGTAGTGAACACACACACTGTGGACACACACCTGGAGCAGTGGAGCCATTTTTGCTGCGACGCCTGGGGAGCATTAGTCACGTGACATGCTGGCATGAAAATATTGTGCACTCTGAATGACTGTGTGTGGGTCCAGTTTTGAACAGCTGTGAACATCGGTGTAATGGAATAGCAGCCTTGTTAACAGACACCGCAGCCATTCTCAGGGGGTACTTTACATGTGTCTCGGTGAGACCTTGCACCCCATTATGCATGAATTTGAATAACTTTGAAAAACTTCTTGGACTCATTCTCTCACAAACACTTTTACAAACCTGTTCTAAACTCTTGACGCATTAATGCGGGCTGATATTTTCAACGCTACTTATTTATTTATTTGTGGCTTGACCTAGAACTGAGCAAAGAGAAATAAAGTGGGAGCGCTGGGTGAGGGGAGATGCTACGCTGTTTTCCACATTTCAGCGGCTGCCTTGTACACTCAAAAAGTGGTCAACTTAAAACATTTGAGGATTGTGTGCATTTGCATTGGATTCTCAACAAAAGACTTTGATGTTGTGATCCATAAGCGTTAGGAGGCCTGATTCTCATCATATAAATACCATACAGCAACTGCAGCTGTCGGAATGTAATGCTTATAACTGACTCATCAATTTGTGTTAACATAGCACATTTCAAAATGTGTAACATTTGGGAAAAGAAAAGATTTCTAAGAACCCTCAGAGTCATGTGGCATCATGTATGAAAAAGAAGAAAGACTAAAATGTTCTGGGATTGTCATCACAAGCTGCTTTTGAAAGTCAAATATTTAATATGAAGTTCAAACAAGATCAGAAGGCTTTAATGTTTAAAATAATCTTCATGTTCTATTTAATGTTCTATCGGGGCACTATGGTTGCAATTTTTTTTTTTTTTTTTTTAGATCCACAAAAGCTCTTGGTTGATTTCCAATTAGCTCATGATTACCTTAATTTATCAGAGCAAAGATTTTGAACCGCAAATGCTGCTGCCAAATGAAAATAATAATAAAAAAAGCTTCAAACAGAATTTCAATATGCTGCTTCATTAATCTTTACAAGACTACTACATTACAAAACAAACAGACTGATGAACAAATTATTCATTGTAGAAAGTAGTTAGAGACTCGGCTCGACAGACCCTTGGCTGTGCGGAGAGATGAAGCAGAACATCATATTTGTCTTATTTAAACAACTAACATAACTCTCTATTCTATTCTATTCCTGTAGGAGGATGTGAGAGCCAGTCAAATAATTGTGTATCTCCTGAATTTGACCTCTAATTAACTGATAGTGAATTGAACAAGACAGTCGCTGTAATCAGGGGTCATGCAATCAGTACGGTGTCAGTATATTCAAATGTTAACTCACAGATGAAACAAGTTTTATTTGGAAAAATAGGAAGCAAGAGGAGTTGGTCGATTAATCTGAAATTGCAGCTTTGCTGGGCCCGAGATCTAAATGTGTAATGAGATAAATATCCCAGTGGAAAAGCGGAGTATGTTAAAAACAAACACTATAAGGACAAATTGATCTAAAATCAACATGAAATGCAGTTCGAAACCCATTTTCCTTTAATAATATTATGCATTTACAAGTGCAATTCTACAAGAAAAAGTACATATTTTGCTAGAAGTTTTCAAATTAATATTTTATTTCCTTTGGATTGAATTATGAAAAGTTTTGATTTCATGTTGTCCTTAATCAGTTTATGCAATCTCCATATATAGCACTTTTGACTTTTCCTTCAGTATTTCTCACTGTCATCCTGGTTCTAGTCTGTTCTTCTCTGATCAGTGTACATGCCTCCTTAGAATGAATCTGTTATGTTGTATTTCCTCATTTGTCAGTCACTTTGGTTAAAAGTTTTTTTATAAATGAAGAAATCTAAGTGTGAGTTTCAGTCCATTAAGCTCACTGTGGGGCTCTGACCTCTTCTTTCTAGAAAGGTTTCGTTTGGTGAACAGTCGTGTACATGACCAACACAGCTTCGGACAAATTGACTGATTTCATAAGTCCATCCATTTCTAAACTCTCTGAGGCTCTTCCCTTGACCCCTGAAGCTTGGAGAAAACTTAAAAGCTTTGGAGGAAGTCCTAGAAACCTTCGATACCAAAAAGCACTTTGGCTATTTTGTCTCCCGCATTCACTCCCGCTGACTGCAACGGTGTGTGGATGTGTACAGACTTATTTTAAAAGCGTGGTTCACTTTGCACGGAAGCTCATTGGGGACCATTGTTTTCCAGTGAGAAAGTGCACATCCCCATTGAGCAATGTCAAAATGTTTCTAAATAATAAATCGGGAAAGGCCAAAACAAAAAGGAAACAAATCCCTTTCACTAATACAAATCTTTCCTTTGTCCATTTTGCTTTCTCACGGTATACTGAATTAAATATTCATAGAGAAATAAACTAACTTGTGATGTTAGATATAGTTTTGGGACCCCGCAGTGATGCATCAATGGTTTGTCTTCTTGTAAATCTTTAAAAGCAATCTTAAGAAGTGCAATTCAAAAACATAATGGGTTATAAAAAAAGGTAAATATTTTATCATTTTGCTCTTTTTACCAGCTGTTTTTAGTGTGCACAAATATATAAGGATGTGGGAGATGGAATGTTTGCATGCATACAGATTTCTGTATAAATATATATTTCTGTATATATATATATATATATATATATATATATATATATATATATATATATATATATATATATATATATATATATATATACATATATATATATATATATATATATATATATATATATATATATATATATATATATATACATTATTATTATTTTTTTTATATATATAAATACTTTATTTATCGGCACACAGCCAATTGTTCCATGAAAAAAATACAAAATAAAAAAATAAATAAAAACTCAAAGGCACAATGGTGATAGCTTTCTTCTTGCAAGGACTGAACTAACAACCATCTGGTCACCAGCCCCTAGCAGCTAGCCTGATCCGTTTATATGTGTTGTGTTTGAATACCTGACTGGACTGTTTCCTGCGTCGAGATCCTGTGCCGTCACGGCTCCTATAATGGTGCCTTGTGGCGTGTCCTCATAAACATCCATCGCGTAGGAGGGTTTGCTGAAGACGGGAGGCTCATCCACGTCCAGAACGTTTATCTTCACTGTCGCTGTGTCTTTGAACGGGCCGAAACTGTGGAACCGTGGATCCAGGTGTGCATTGGAGGCCTCCACTTTAAATGTGTATGCTTTTTTGGTCTCATAGTCCAATGGCTAGGAAAAAAGAGAAACAGAAAAGTAGAAAAAAATAAAGTTGAATGCATCTCATTTATAAAGTATGTCAAAGCCTCTTGAATTAGACACAACTAAGGGGTCAATATTTGGCTGGCTATTCTATTTATATTACACATGTATTTCTATTTTTTACTTGAAGCTTTGGGTTAGTAAGATTTATTAATGTTTTTGAAATAAGTCTCTTATGCCCAGCAAAGCTGCATTTATTTTGCTACTGTTTTCTATTTTAATATTTTTCAAATGTAATTTATTCCTTTGATGGGAAAGCTGAATTTTCTGCAGTCTTCGGTGTCACATGATGCTTCAGAAATCAATGCGGTGTTGATTGTGTGCTCAAGAAACATTTCTTATTATCATCAATGTTGGACTATTTTTGTGTTTTCTGTTTAAGATTTTTGTGTAAACCGTGGTAGATCAGAATCATTTGTCATATTAAACATGTCTTCACTGTCACTTTTGATTGATTTAATTCATAACTACAGCATCAGGTTCAACAAAGATGCCAACAAACATCGTTCTCCATATTGGCCATTCAATGAGGTTTTGCATTAAAGCTTCATTTATTTATTTTTGTCTCATCTTTTGCATAAATTGCTCGCTTTGATCATTTCAAATGCAGGGCCTTTCTTAGATCTCCAGTGTGTCGATGTTGGCCTGTCTGGGGAAGTTTGTCACAATTGCTTTTAGTCATGTCACTCCAAAAATGGTTCTCTCATACTCCCATGTGCATTTTCTCCTGAATCAATGGGGAGGTGAGCCCTTTACTGTTGAGATTTATCTTTAAATTCTCCCTTTGGTTCTTCTAAATGAAAGCTTGTATGTCATCAGTATGACAGCCGTAAAATGTGTGTGTGTGGGTGATTGTGGTTTCGCACCACTAAATCAAAGCAGCCCATCTAGAGATGAAAACCATACAACACTATTGTACAATCTCTCTCTGTCTTTCAGAGATGGCGAAAGGGCAAAGGAGATCATTTATCTGACCTGTATATGGTTTCCATCATGAGCAATTTACTTCTATATCATTTTCAGATGAAAACAACACCACAGGTAGAAATGAATGACACCGGCTCATCCATAAATACGCAGCATAAGCACTCTATATGGATGTAACATGTATTTTGCACCAAAGCAAACAGCCATTTAGCTGAGAAAGAAAAAGACATCAACTTCATGTGCGTGGCAAATCTGGATCATTTGGGATTGGAAGGTGTCAGATGGTCCTTGCTGAAGTTTCCACGTCAACTAAATCAAATGGTGCTAATTAGACTCCCAATTAAGTAACAGTGAACCTCCAAAAAATGCAGTTGCTAATTAGCTGAATTCTTGTTGACATGAAAACAGACGCACTGGTATTACCGAAGTCTTAACTACTTAAATACAGGGACAATAAGCTCACAGTTGCCCACAAGTAATTAGGACCCAAATCATTTTTCACAAAAGATATTTATCTCAATATTTAAACTAGCCTATGGCCTTCTGTGTCCCACAG